>NW_025780554.1:0-94096 GCF_021130785.1 Homalodisca vitripennis | reverse complement strand
CATTTTAATAGCCAACTAAAACATAAATAATTAAAGGTAAATCGAATACTGTTGTAAATAATTATGATTATGGATTCAGTACTTGAGATTTTAATATTTTTTTTCAATTTAACATCAATTTTATTGACTAGGTATTACAATAAAGATGTACTGTATGTACTTTATTCGATTAAGTAACAGAAGGTGGGTGTGAAATAAATGTATGCCAATTCCGCACGCGGGAAATTACCTTATTTTGTTATTATCTTCGGGAATTACCGTTTATCCATTACATCTATTACATAAAAATTGTGCCCCAAATCAGTTAGCTAGCTGAATATTTTCTGTATAGTCAGTCTTAGCTGTTTCTAATACACCCTCTGTCTTGAATACTGTTACCTGTCACATCAGTATACTACAGTACAATATGTCAATATATCGTACATTAATAATATATACACAAAGGTACCTGATATTGAAATGGTTATTAATGTAGGTACAGAACTAATTCTTACTTGTACCATAAAGAGACAATAAAAATACTGTTGAACGTGAACTTTATGTGGACTAAGCTACCCACTCTATCATTGTGACATCTTGTCAGCTAGTAGCGAAAAAGAATGATTGCTCATAATTTTCTTATTATTTTAATGGTTTTTTACAAACAATTCCGTGAGGATTTTAACACGAGGTTGAAGTACAAACAATATTTTTACTGTAAAGTTTTTAAAGATCACTCTACATGGAAATTACATTTCTAAATACATTCATAAAATAAGCATGTATATTTATTTTACGGCTTACTCCGTGAGAGAACATTTTTTTAATTAGGACAGTTTAATTAAATTAAATTTAATATATTAAGAGGTGAAGTTTCAGACTCTTAGCTGAATCATCGGAAAGAGATCAAAAGAACGTTGGATGCATGAAAATGCTAATGCTAAATGTTCTAGAGGTGATAATTATCTATACATTTATAACCCACAACTTGCTGTACATACTTAAGAGGAAACCAATATTACTTATAGCGCATATAACATTGTCAATTAAAACAATAGGACATAACATAAAAGAGAGCACGAGTACAAGAATATTTAGAATATAAATTACAAATATTTATAAATCTTAGGCTTATTAAGATTCGACACACATAAGTGTTTGTTTAGAGATTACGTTGCACAGTCCCTTGAATAACATTTTTTTGTTGTTCTTAAAACCATCCGATCTTTTTAAATAAAGTTTTCTGAAGCGGATGCAGTTAAATGTGCTTCTCTTGGCAAAACATGTCTGATAATATTGTATAGTATAATTGGGGTTTTTAGAACGTAATGAAGTAAATATTATTATTTTAATAAATATTTTACTTAAATTCTTCAATGTATTTTGTACGTCATAAAAACAACGCAATAACGGTCACTGTACTTGATTGAGTTAAAAATGAAAATATGAACCAATTTGTGGCTGTTACTTTTTTATCAGTTTGTCTCATAAAATTCCCGGAGATCTAATAAAGCGTGTTTTTTAATTTAAATAAACGGAAACTATGCCCACTGTACAAAACATGATGTTAGATAATAGATATTTATGTAGAAATTTCAAAGAGTTTGAGTAAAATATACTTAATCCGTAAAGGTATTATGATTTTAGAAATATACCACTGTTATAAGTAACAAAAATAGTACACTACGTTCCGGGTATTGGAAATGACTTCTAAACGTGTCAAAAACTAAGGAAATAATGGTTAAGCAAGTACAAGTCAATATATGGGGGATGAGATTGCTGTAGGCAAACTTATTAACAGAAAGCCCACAAAGAGTTTTAAAACATATTCACTATCGGAATTGAAATATACGTTATAGTGAAGCTGGTAAGTGAGAATGAGTTTGGACATTGCTATTCTATTCTAGTTGTTTAAGTAAAACTATATCTAAAATCTAACTTTGAATTTTGAAATACAGTCTTCAGGTATGAATTTAAATTTTTCCGAAACAATGTTACAAAAATACGTTTAAAAACCTGAAAATGAACAATCTTTCTTTAGTTTTTATATTCTCGTAACTGTGTGACGTAGCGCCTTCAGTGGAAATTTTGAACACCTTAACTGAATCCCGCTTCATTACATTTTAACGCCTTTTAAAAATACACTTAAAATTAAGCTCTTAGGGTCTTTGGGAACCCGACAGTATTTGGTGTCTGGCTGATTAGAAATTACAATTTCAAACTCTATCTATTGACATCCTTAAAAAACCTTGGCAATAAAGAAATCCCTACAACAATGTATAAAGACGCAGACTTGGAAAAGTGACAAACCATGGATCAGAACTGAGAAGTGAAAATTTAAGACTAAATATTGGTGTAACTAATACTAACTTACATAGTTGTGGGGCTGGTGGAGCCACCTTTGATAGACTGAAATTTGGAATATCATTGGGACCATCATCATCGACCTCAGGTGTATATAGGGGGAATCTCCATATGTAGCCGAGGATGCCCAATTTCGTTTCTGTTGAAGCCGCAACGGCTTGAACTACATGGGAACCTCTAGTCTGTGCCTTATGGTACCTCTTTTAATGCTTTAGTATTGCAATTTATACCTATGGCAATAACCAAAATTATCCATAGAAAACTTGCAAACATAATACTTAATGTAATCTATTCTCTGTATATAATATACCGTAAGGTAGGTCAATTCATAAAAAAGGTATACACAAGTTATAACTCACAGAAAAACCTGATTCACCCTTCAATTCTTATCTGAATAGTTACCAAGAGTACTGAAAAGAGATTAAGAGTAAAATTCTACTTAGTAGTTTTGAAAAGTGTAAAATGGAATTGACGCAATGGAATGGAAATTTAATAATTAAATTAAGATTTGATAATATCATAGAAGTATAGGTTTACAAATTTCTTACGCTAGAAACATATCATAAAATATATATACTGTTAAAAGAAAACTTTAAAAAGATTTAATTTTTTGGCAATATAAAATAACTGTAATTTTACTATGTAAACATTTTGTGTAATTACAGTTGTTTGACGATAAAGCTCAGCTTAAATCGCGCAGTTTTCCAACTGTTTGTTAACTCAACAAAAACAAATCATCAGCACTGCCATCACAATTACTCATTTTTGAAATAGTTTACGTAAAATATAAAACTAAACATTTGTCATCTCTTCGTAAAACCAAGTTTTACTGTTTTATACATTTATTCCACAGAAATAATAAACGTGAAACTGGAGTTTTGAAAATAGGGACTCTAATGCTGAGAGGTATATTGATTACAGAAATATATCCTATGTTTGGAATAACAGAGCTCAGAGATATGATCTTCAAAGTGTTCTGTATATTTCAATAAAGTAATACAATGAAAATTACATTAATTTGAAAGTTACTAGTAGTCTCGCATTCGCTCAGCAGTCTATACAAATTAGTATTGAATAATACAATAATAATCCGAACGGAATAACTTCATTTATTTCAAGAACGTGATTGGGGTGTTGAATTATATTAATGCCAACTATGCCGCGAATCAGTAATGTGCTATAAAAAATAAATGTTTTTGTTTTTAAAACTGTATTGTGTATTTCAATAGTATATTAAAGAAAATAAAGTGACGGAAAATGACTGTGACGTGGCTTGGATGCAGAAAAGATAACATCTTTGTCTTAGGAATATTAAATTTTAATCCTGTATCAGATAAAGCTGTTTCGTAGCGCTGGGGTGCAACAAAGCTGCCGCTCTGAATGTTTATCCAGCTGGATTATTGAGGTAGAGAGGTTACATTAAAATAACTATCGTTATTTTGTAAATTATGGAATTCAAAAAATAGTTTTCATTTATACTTTAACAAAAGAGATTCTGCCTAATGTTAAAGTTTCTAATTGTCTAAGCAGGCTTTGTCTTGGAGATTTATTTCGATACCTCTTTTAAGTTCAATTAATAGCGTGTGTGTTCCCGTGTGTGCATGGTATAATTAATATATAATCAAACCATATTTCTAGTTATTAAAAAAAGTTTAATATAAACGTAATACTGTATGACATACTGTATGTGTGCGTGCGCACGCTCGTGTGTAGCATAACTAATATATGAATATATAAATATTATTGCAGATTAAACCCTACGTCTAGTTATAACATGGTGTAATAGAATATTAATAATGAAAGATGTATCCGTCAAGAAAAACTATTTTTATATTGTTAGTATAGTAATAAGTCTCTTACAATTTTCACAGTTACGCGTGCACTGGAACACTGGTATGTTCGTCATTTAAAAATTTTGCGAACTTAAGTTATGAAGTTATTTAAAGTCGCAATTTCGTTTACATTATGTAGCATCAGTGATCAATGTGTGACTAACATACATCATGTTTTAATTTTGAACATGATGTTGAACTATTTTAGATCAGCATTTTTAACTTTATTAAATATTATAGCAGTCACAGATATAATGATAATGTATTGACTGTGTTATTTAACCACTATACCAAGTTTCGGATAGCCGGTTGTGACTAAGTTTTGTCCTCAAGTGCGTAAATATACGTAAAGACTACTCCGTATACTATATTAGTGCTTTTACGCATACATTGCTTATAATCATTTTATTGCGAAGATATGGTTAATATATAAGCAAGCCGCCTTTAATTAAAATGTCTTCCATTACTACCACATCAAAATCAATAATTAAGCATACAAGTTTGCAAACATGCATCCTTCATTCATGGCCAATGTTCCCACGTCAAGCTCTGAAGTCACTCAATATTGGCCAGTCACACAGTTGTATGCAAAATATTCGTGTATATTATAAATTCTTGTGACGGTAGAAGTGATTTTAGACGAGTTAAAAGCACCTTGGGCGTTGTGGAATTTTTATACAGTTAGGCAAATTGGTTTATGAAACGAATAACTGCCTTGAGAGCAACTGCCCATAAACCATCGTCCTGTTGCTCCCAGTACAGTACTATACGCTGCATCCAGCCTAGACGTATATCCTCATTCGAATGTATATGTTGGCCACTAATCTTAGCGTATTTAAATATACAATACAGAGTTCTTTAAAAAATTAAGAGAATCAGCATACTCAGCACCGTAATTTTAAAGTTTCTTTCTAACACTCTCTGAAATTCAAATGAGCGATTGACTATAGGATTTTTTCATACATAAATTGAACACTCATAATTTGGAAGAACTCAAAAGGAGATATGGAATAAGTCAGTCCATAATTTTTTACTGTAGCCAAGAATAGGATCCTCTGTCAGGCATAAAGTAGACAGATAAGAACCGCTAGCGAAAACTGAACTGTTGGCTTCTAAAAAAGATGATGATTTCATATAACAATTCAATTACAGTCTATTGTCTGACACGATATCAGCATATCTATCTTAAAAGTTCCCTTTGATCACTATTCTCATTTATTAGTTGTACTCTTCCTCACCTTTAGTTTGTCCTGACAACATCGTGTTAGTAAGGACACGACGTACAAAGTACCGAGCTCCTTGAAAAACCTAATCATCCTGTGAGTATTGGAAACGTTAAAACGGTTGTTCGGATTATTAATATTCGCGTTGATTTGTGGATGGAAATTTAATACTTGTATCAGGGGTTTTCTCTCCAAAATAATAAACTATACAAACAATTGTGACTAACTGTTACATTGTAATGTGCCTGTGATAACCAACTACAATAGGGACCACCAGAAAGTGCAGATGAGGGAGGAGCCTATTTGGCGCGTGACCTTGGAGCAGCCAACGAGAACTGAACGACGTTTTCAAACTTCTTCCCCTCTGTAACCACAGCGCGCTGTGACAAGCCCCAGTTGATCTATTGTGTGGCAACGTCGCGCGGGCCTGTCCATTTTATTGATCACCGCCAATTGCACTTTTTCGTGGCTCCTACTATAGGGCATCATAAACATGTGTTAATACAAATATCAGTACTCACGTTACTTTCTGATCTGTTATAAAACTCATGAAACTAAACCTCATAAATCATATAACGAAACACTATGAAACCCTTATAGTGATAATTATTGATCAGAAATGAATGAAATGGTTTTGATCAAATATTACTAGTTCCATTACGTTGTATACTGATTATTAAATATGTTAATATAGAATGGAACGATACAACTGAATGCTTCCGTTTTTTAATAAGTACCTGACTGCAAATACCCACTTCCGTTATAAGTGTGCTGAATTAGGTTAGACAAATTACCTTGTACCAGCTACGACAAATTTAGCAAGTTCTGTGTATTAATATTGTGTTTTATAAAAATTATCAAGTCGAGAATGTATTGCGAATAATATTTTTAATGTATTATAAAGTACATTATTTTTAATTTACATTTTTTATGATTAAAGCCAGTTGGAAGTTGCAGGTATGTAAATCTTCCACGTATTTAAACCTTCTACTTTTTAATTAATTAATTATTGCCTATGCCAAAAGCAACCTTTTTATGATTGCTTTAACAGGGTTCATAGTGTTACATTTATGGTGTTATATATATTTATAGTCGTATTTCTTATTTAGAAAATTATTGCAGCAGATCGCGATGTCAGGAAGAAAGTGTTTATGTTTGATACTTATTTGACAAGGCTTTCTAAATCATTTAGCTGTGTTCGCGTCAGGTAAACTTCCATTATCAAATATTATAATAAATTACTATTATCACCCTTTAAAGGTTGAGATTTACTAATGTACGCCCCCCTTTTTCTTCGATATATTTGTGCTAATGTTATTGAAATATCAGAACTTTGTTACTATTCTATCACTGTCGTATATAAGGGGGGAGGGCTCAAGGGGCTAAAGTCACCTCCCAAAATTTTTATAGACAAACACTAAGATTTTGTTTTAAATTAGAACACATTTATGAGGAATTAGAGCTCAAAACTTTCTCGGGGAAAGGTTCATGAGCTCTTATTTGTTGTGTCAGGCCCCCGAAATAATGTTCTTTATACGCCACTGGTTTCTATAAATGACTAATCAATATGCAAATGGTAAGGTTTTAAGAGGCTTGCAATTACCAATCTACAAGATAATCAGTATAAATTAAATTTTATAGTATGAAAGGATGGGATTCTTTTTAGACAAGTTAACAAGAGAGAGATGAATAAAACATGAACAGTCGTACTGATGTTGGACGTTATCCGCGCGGCACATGTCGTTTCGTGCACTATTTCAACTAATGCGCGCACTATGTTTGTGTTCTGTGTTATATATCAGATAGAAAATACTAGGGTCTGTAATGTGAATATGTCTAAAACAACTGTTTGAAACCACGGTAATAAAACTAGTGTGTCAAATAGATTAAATGTGATTCAAACGGGCTTTCTAAGACGTTCCTCGATGGTTTATTACTATTGACTTTGCTATAAATACTCGAAGAAACCATTACCATAATGGTGAGTTAAGTGGTTTACATTGGATTATTGGAGATGATCTTATTGAATTATTACACTGCTTTACACTTAAGGGAACCCATTCTTTCGTATGATTCTAAATAGAGAGTGCTTACGTTACCTCTTTTTAGTGCTTTTTTATATCTGATCTATCTATTTTTGCTATCAGACTTTATTTAAATGTACATTATGATTAAATCATTTGCAACTAAATATGATAAAAGATTTCTTTTATGTGTTATCTAATGAATATTGCACATTTATTAGTGATTTTCAACGTTCTCCTCTATTCTGCAAAGAAAGTTTAAACTTACTGAATACCGTGGGGTTACAGTGTGCACCTATAAACATTTTTTGCAATTTAAAATTTTTACTAATCTGTCAACTATTCGTCTGCACTATGGTTATACGTTATTGGCTGAGAGTAAGCGATTACTGGTCCTCGAGAAGCTAGAAAAACATCATTTCTGGTAGCCTGTCTGCCCGTACGGTTTTGTTGACAAACATCTGCCCTATATTAATTGTACATAAAGTTTCATTTACATAAAGCAACATCGAGTTAGATAATGGCGCATGTCCCTCACTACATGGGGTTTTGTCTGACCGCTTACTAATATTTTTAATTTGGTCTGAAGAGTAATCATGATGCAACAAGAAAATTGTACGACAAATAAATTTGTAAACAAAACTGAGTAAATTCAAGTAAGTTTTTACATATTATATAGTAACAAGTATTTTATAGCCTAATGAAATGAATTATATGACTATAATCGTATATTAAAAATGAAGCGTTGGCCTAACACTCAGTAGGCTGACACAATGTCTCTGCTGGTGGGATCTAAACTTTTTTCTACGATTTTCTGTACGTCTATCTGTCCTCAAGACATCTTGACAATAAAATTAGCTACAGATTTGAAGTTTTGTATTCAACCTCAGTAAAGCCAAGTAGTGTTGCATTATTTAAACACTGTTTATTTTTAATATATGGAAATGATTGATTACAAATCACTCTTAAACTGGTATAAATATACGTTTTATTATTAGTCTAGGTATTTAAAACTTGAACTAATATTTAGTCTGGCTGATGGACTAAAGAGTTCAAAGCTACTACACATATAGATTATACGCAATAGTTTTAAGCATGCTGCTCATATAATTCACATTTCCTTAAATCATCACCATTTCCCGCAATCAGGGAATCTCCAACCCTAATTTCGATCAAGGGCAGGGAGGCCTCTTTTAACGGATTTGAGCCACTTAAGACATATAATATAAAACTGTTATTCCGAAATTACTGTGCAAAAAACTATGAAAAAATTTAACTTTTCAAGAAGTTATAATTTGTTAAAGACAGTTCTGTATAATAAATTTCGTCCGAGCAACGTCTCATTAAGAATAAATCTTGGAGGGAAATGATTTGGGTCGTCGTTTTCTCTCGCAGCAGAAATAGAGGAAAATATTTCAATAACAAAAATTATAGTTTGGTGGTTTAAAAGAGAGTAAACAAATATGAAAAGGTATTTTTCTGATTATATTTTTTAGTCTGATACACTTAGAACTTGATTATCATAAGCACGACTAATAGTTACATCGTCGTCATATAACTAGACAAAACCCATTTGACACCACCACTCCCCCATTTCGACCTCACAACCAAAAATAGCATGCCACGTTGTGTTTTTATATAACATAAATTGGCTCCTAGATCCTGGGATATAATCACATTAACAAGTTGTCGTGCGCGCCCTGCAATAATTAGCGTTAACTTACTGAGGTCTGCATCTCAGCATGACTTTAATGATGAATTTAATTAGGGGCGGTAAGAAATTAAGTTGCACTTGTGGATAGTTATATTTCTTTAAAGACTTTATATGCATAACTATGCTAAATGGATAATGTGTTGTAATGAAAAATACATTTATAGATTTATCTGCAGTTATAAAAGGGTTGGTTATCTGTTTTATAGTTTATTCAAATAAATACTGAAGATGGTTTAGTATTTCACACTTGCCTGCAAAGAGAATGTATATAAAAGGGTTTTAGTTTCTTTTTTTATATCAAATCTTCACACTAGTTAAACTTTTATAGGAACTTTAAGTTTTGTATTTACTTGAATTTATTCGTTCTATTATTGAATAGAACGAATAAATTGAATTGAATTTATTGAAATTCAACGAACGTGTTTATGCCAAAATTGTCTGCAAAGTGGTTGCGGTACATCTGAATCCTACGATGTTTCAGGCCGAGGAAGTTAAATTGTTGCGGTGCAATCTAAAGCTAGTTTCACTGTGGAGATGGTGAAGTGCTGCGTAGACCTTACTGATATATAACAGTGTCTAAGAACTGTGTGTTCTGTGGATTAGTGAAGGAATTCCTGCACTAACAAAGATAGCAAGTGCTGTGGCTGGTATTGTCTTACATGTTCAGTGTTACACGTTACTATTGTGCTTACTTTTAGTGCAATCGATTAAACAAAATATGGTCAGCAGAACATAAATGTTGGCTTCTCAACACTGCAAAGTTGCTCAGTCACGATGGTGACTTCTACGTTTCGAGGAAGCCATATCAACAAAACTCTAATAAGGCAACCATTACAGATGAAAGTGTTATTAGAGGCCAGGAAATCTCCTCTGTTTTTATATATACTTTCCTTGGAACTGAACCGGCTTCCCTTTCAGACAGCGGAAACTTCGAAGAAATGGTGCTCTATCTTTGATATGTTCTATATCCAGTCATAAACCCTTGTCTGTTTATAAAGAATTCGTAAAGAATGTATAAAATTAGAACTATGGTAACTGTATTGTCGGCTATATTTATTCAAATGTTAAACGAAGATTATATTTTTTAAATCGCAATAAAAATCTTATAACCTCCCTGTGATATTTAGAAAAATTAATGTTTAAAAAAATTGGAAAAGCGATATTGTATGGTTATTTAGTCAGTTCTTTACTATAAATATAGAAAACATTTTTTAAGAAATTAATGAATGGTATATAGCTTTTATAGTCTAATGAAGTTTAAGTGTAAATATAAACTAAAAAAAATATAAATATATACAACGACATCAGTTTTTAAGAGGAATGCGACCAGATAAAATGTATATGATCAATTATGCACCATGTATACGATTAATTTAACTGAAATTAGTCAACTCAGGATATTACAAAAGCAGCAGGCTGACATACCCCTAAATTTAACTATACCGGTATTTGTCCGGACTTGTATGCTGCAACATGTATATGATCATTCTGATGGCATGTTTACGATCAATATTGCAGAATTTACATGATTATTTTGACAAAGATGTCTTAACTCAGGATATTACGACAACAGCAGGCCGACGTACCGCTAAACGGAACTACATGAGTATATGTCCAGAAAAGTATTATGCATTTGTACGACCATTACGATGGCATGTATACGATCAATATTGCAGAATATATATGATTTATTATGACACAGATGTCTTAACTCAGGATATTACGACAACAGCAGGCCGACGTACCGCTAAACGGAAC
The DNA here is from genome assembly GCF_021130785.1 of Homalodisca vitripennis. NCBI lineage: Eukaryota > Metazoa > Arthropoda > Insecta > Hemiptera > Cicadellidae > Homalodisca > Homalodisca vitripennis. The sequence goes on along the minus strand of NW_025780554.1, from coordinate 83,202 downwards.
TATATGAGTATATGTCCGGACTTGTATGCTGCAACATGTATATGATCATTCTGATGGCATGTATACGATCAATATTGCAGAATATATATGATTATTATGACACAGATGTCTTAACTCAGGATATTACGACAACAGCAGGCCGACGTACCGCTAAACGGAACTATATGAGTATATGTCCAGAAAAGTATTATGCATTTGTACGACCATTACGATGGCATGTATACGATAAGTAGAGCTGAGACTTAAACTTTAACTCAGGATGTAAGGATATTACGACAACAGCAGGCCGACGTACCGCTAAACGGAACTATATGAGTATATGTCCAGAAAAGTATTATGCATTTGTACGACCATTACGATGGCATGTATACGATAAGTAGAGCTGAGACTTGAGCTTTAACTCAGGATGTAAGGATATTACGACAACAGCAGGCCGACGTACCGCTAAACGGAACTATATGAGTATATGTCCAGAAAAGTATTATGCATTTGTAAGACCATTACGATGGCATGTATACGATAAGTAGAGCTGAGACTTGACCTTTAATTCAGGACGTAAGGATATTACAAACGACTGCAGGACGTCGTAAAGTTTGCGAAACTCTCGAATTCAAGTTTATCACTCAAGTGTGAAATATGCTTTTCGTAAATAGTTACTGTGAGTAAGGATGATGATTTCATCAGCAAAACATGTATTTATTCATGCCATAAATATATTTATATTTAATTTAAAAACACCAATAATCCAAAATGTACCAAATGTTAAAACATTTGTATGTAACACTGTTTTTTAAATTATTCTACATACAAAACTTGTCAATAAATGCAGCTCATTAAATATGAAAAAATTATTAATAAGATATTTTTAAGTTATTATACTCTCGAAGTATAATACTCTAAGATAATATAATTCAAACTATTTAATAATAAAATTAGTTGAACAGCTTACATAATCTTAGAGTTAAGTATCTATATAAACGTTAGTTTAAATGACACGTGTTATATTTATTGGTATGGATGAACATATATTAAAATATATCAAAAGTACAGTATTTGCAATTATATATAACACCAGGTTTTTAATTGATTATCTGTTTATGATATAGTAACTGTAAGAAAACTCAGGGCGGTAAAATATGTATTTGCCTGCACCCTGACTTGGTGGCGTTATTCTCAGGCACCTGGCGTTGTGAACCTAGCTGCTAACTTTACGGATTCCTATTGTACCGTTTTTACTGGCACATGAGGGGTTAGCTTTGAAATTTAAGATTTTGTGAAAGTTCAAAAGGAAAAGAAAATCTTCTGAAATAAATAAAGTTCAAACTAAAATAAAAAATTTCTTCTTGAAAATAATTACTGGAATTAAAATTAAAATAAAAATTTCTTGATGACTTTAAATTCAAACTTGAAATATATTCGTCACTCAAAAAATGTACAAAGTTCTTACAGCTTGTCTTTTATTCAATTTTCAATTTCCAAAATTCAAAACTTTCACACTCTAATCTGATCTGGCAATTCTTCACTTTAATTTATCTTCAAAATTAAATTTTTATTTAGTTACTAATTTTCTTTACTTTAATTTAAATATTACTTCTTTTCAGTGTTAGAATTTTTAAGAATTCTTCAGTGTTAGAGAAATCAAAATTGCTGAGAGCATCTGTAACAACCACAAAACTCTTTTAGTATTTTTACATAACATTTTATATACATGTGCTCACTGCACCAACAAGTTTTATATTGCACAGATCAAAAGGACAAGTTCCTAAATTCCCATTAAATTTAATTTTTACAATATTTCTTTCCCCAAAATTATTCAACATAATTAAGAATGAATATTGACTGGACTCCAGTTAAAAAGTTCACTTACCCGCAGGTTCGATGGCGATTAGCAAGAACAACTCTAAGCTCTTTCAAAGACTTTACTTGTTGCTACTACTGATCAACTGAGACGGGAGGTACGGCACGTCTACCTCGCCCCACCCAAGGAAGCTAGAATACAAGGTAGGGTTCACGGCGCTGGGTGCGCAGTAGACAGCCACGCCGGTGACGTCACAAGGTGCCCAGCTGGCCAGCCGCCCGCCATTCTCCTCGGTTCGTTACCTGACGTCTGCTTCGCCATTACTGAGTTTGTGGTTATGTTGTAGTTGTTGTTAGTGTTCCGTGCGTAACAAAGGGAAAACATGCCTTGCTGTGTGTTTGCTGGGTGCTCGAACCACTCAAGAAATAGTCAAGATCATGGGCTTTCTTTTTTTTTCCGTTTCCCAAAGGATAAAGTTCTGCGACAACAGTGGCTCCAAGCATGTAAGAGAGCAGATAAGTTTAATATTGATAGTGCTAGGGTATGTTTCTGGCTCATTTTTGTGAAGAAAATTTTGAACGAGACTTACGAGCAGAGTTACTTGGTTTTGAAGTATAAAAAGAACTTTAAAAAGTAATGCCGTGCCAACAATTCAAATTGCTTTCTGAAACTGATAGAAATATACGAGCTAGCAAGCGTGAAAATTAAAAAATCTGTGAACGAAATTTTAAACACAACTAGTGTAAATTCACAATCTTGTGAACTGCCTTTAGAGATTCCTTTAGAAGTAAATAACACTCAGTCGTTACAAAAACATTCCAGAAGTAGATGAAGGTAAAAAAGAAATTAAACAATTAACAGAAGAAATCGCCATCCTTAAGACTAAACTAGCGTCTGCTGTGGAAGAAATTAACTCACTAAAATTTAAAAATAAACCAATATGAAACCTTCTTCTCTGACTCACAGAAGCAAATAATTTTGAAAGGGAAATGCACTAACTGGAATTCTGAAGATATATCTAAAGCAGTCACTCTCAGATATATATCTAAGAAAAGCTTTCGAATACGTTAAGGATGTAGTTAAAAATTCCTTTGCCAAGTGAAAGCACTATTAAAAAGACGACTTAGCCAAATAACTGTTAAACCAGGCCTCATAGATTTAAGCTTAGACATTTTAAAATCAAAAATTAAAGTATGTACGGGCTTTGAAAAGGGACGTAGTGCTTTCGTTTGATGAAATGAAGGTTAAATCAGAAAATATGTTACGATTCGGTACAAGATAAAATGTTAGGTCCTTATTCAGGAGTACAAGTTTTTGTCTGTCGAGCGTTAGTTGGAAAATGGAAACAGCCTATATACTATGATTTTGATAGGCCAGTTTGAAGAGGAACTTTTTTTTAAAATTGTTGGTACCGTTGAGGCTATAGGTTTCCAAGTCCGAGCTTTTGTTTGTGACATGGGGTCTACAAACCAAAAAACTTGCAAATCAGTTAAAAAAATAAGTCCAAATTGTTCTAACATAAAGAACCCCTTTGCCCCAAACAGAAATATATGGTGTTTCTTTGATGTCCCTCACCTTTTAAAACTTCTAAGGAACCATTTGCTAGATGATGGATATTTGCTTTGTGATGGGAAAATGGTTTTGTCACAGATATTTTTTAAACTGATTGAACTGCAAAAAGACGGAGATCTGAAATTTGCATATAAAGTTTCACTAAACCATGTTTTGCTAAAAGGATCAGAAAGACAAAATGTTAGAAAGGCAGCTGAGTTACTTTCTAACACTGTAGCTAAAGCTATTAGAGTACAATTTGCATGGGAATGACCACGTTGTCTCTTTCATCAAAAACGGTCAATGATGGATTTGACGACGTATTGAACTCTAGGCAGCCGTACGACCCCACGAATAAATTAAAATGCGGTTATGGCATAAACCTAACAGAACAAGATCAAGCTCTTGAAAACCTACATCAATTGTGTAATTCAATGACAGTTATCAAACAAAATCCCAACCAAATTGTGCTGAAACAAACAATACCGAAACTAATAAAACACTGAACACAGGAAAAAATATAGAATTAACTACCCAATCGGTTGATGATAACAAAAAAAAACACCCAAGAGGAAAAGAGCTAAGAAAGATAAGACAAAAAAAAACAAGGAGGCTGGGTTGTTACCATTTCAGAAAGGTTTTCTTATTTCTATTAGCAGTTTAAGGGGCTTATATAATGAACTGAATAAAGAAGGTTACACGTATGTTATGCCATCAAGATGTAATCAAGACTGTCTTGAGTCCTACTTTTCCTTAATTAGAGGCCTCGGAAAATTCTATGATCACCCACTTCCAACAGCAGTTAGTAATAGAATAAAATCATTACTTTTAAGCCGTTGTCCTGTTCCATTAACAAAGCACTGGAACCGTTTGGAAGAAGACTCAGCGACGTTAAGTGCTGATTTGATTGACAACCTACAGGGTGAAAACACAGATGTCTCATCTGCAGAGAACATATCACAAAATCAAATTGAAGGTGATAAAGTACAAGAGGATGAGTTTATAGAAACACTAAATTCCAAATTTACTTTAGACACAGATGTATTGAGCAGCGAAGCTTGTCAAGAAAATCCTGATTTATTGAAAATGCTTGCAGGGTACATAGCGTTTAGGGTGAAAAAGAATAAATTGATCACATCGTATATTTATGGTCATCCTACAAGTCAAAATATTACAGACAAACAAGATTGGCTCTCTACAATATCCAGGGGGTCTTTAATGGAACCATCAGATAATTGGCTTCAAATAGTTTATAATATGGAAAAAGACTTTAATACTTACCATGGTGATAGCCTAAATAAGGGTAACAATGTGATGGCAAACTTACAAAAAATACTTTCGTTAAAGTACCCGGATATCGACGAATTCGCTATTTCGTGTTACGTCCGCACAAGAACATTCATTAGAATGAAATCTGAGAATAAGAAAAAAACTTTGAAAAGGTACATATGTACTGATTCAGATGACGGGCGAAACAAGAGTAAAAAACTGTCTAAACTTCAGTAAATATCAGGTAATTGTTACACGTTATTTATTTTTGAATAGTAAGTTGAAAAACATAAATAAGTAAATACTAGTGGATATTAATATTGCTTTTTTAAATGTTACACTATTATATTTTTAATAATTTGAAGTATTTCAATTAGTGTTTCAATCAAAGTACGTAATATTTACTATTTCTGTTTGTAAATGTATAATAATTTATCAAATATGTTACTTTATAAAGTTTTTGTTTTCAGCCAGTACAACGCATTCATAGTGCTACAAAGCGGACATTAAATTTAACAATAATAAGACTTATAGAATGTAAAAGAAAATAAACAACACAAAGGATATTAAAACTAAATAAAACGATTACTGCAAACGTGTTTACTAGTAAGTGTTACCTCCATGTTTTAAGTCTAGGTTTTAATTTAATTATACTGTATATAAATAAAGTGTCTTTATCCATAATATATATGTTTGCAACTTCATTATGGTAAAATAATAATAAATGTTTTATCATTTTTAAGTAAGGCAGTCGGCAGTAAGACTCAGGAAAGTATGTTGTGTTGTGGTGCCCAGTGGCGGGCCGGGGTGTGGGCACCAGACGACGCGGCACAGTCGCCGCGGGGAGGGGGGAGATGCGCGTGAACCCTACCTTGTATTCTAGCTTCCTTGGCCCCACCTCTCAATTTTGTTATCAAACACTCCCATCTGCGATGCGCGCCTCGCTGATAGAAGCCTCTTTTGTACTGTCCAGTCCTTATCATTCTTCTGGGCCTACTCCTTCCACCGGTAATCCAGTTACCCCAGAATTACAATTTAATACAATCGGTCGGTACACTATGACCAATTTTTGATTGTTTGATTAATTTTAATGATAAATAATCCTCTTCGTGAGATGTCTTTCCACACGTGAGGCATGAAATATGCCCACGAGGCATTTGGGTCGTCGTTAAAAGACGAGTTCGATGATACTGTACATTATTTCATTGAATTTCGCTCAGCGTCAGTGCACATTTTAAAATTGCCCTTATAGGTATTCATGATGGCAATGATAGAATTGCAGATTAAATAAATTTTTAAACATACTGGGCACAATCGTTTGACATTTTACCGTCATGTGGCATGTGAAACATGTATCCCAGCTATTCGCAAGATGTCTCGAGAAGGACATTGTCTGTAAGCTTGGCATGAAACTTCAATTCTACATATAAAAGAAAGATTTTTATGATGGTGCATGTCCATCCATTGTATTTGGTTTATAGTAGGGTGGCGTTATGTCTCTTTGGCCTGTCAGGATGTTGAAAAAATGACCTGTCTGTACACAGGATATTTCAAGAATAACATGAAAAGCTATATACTTGAAATTTGTGTATGTAAAGCCAGTGAACATCGTTACGTGACATGTGTTTTGTTATACTCTTAACTTATCTGTTACAATTGAAGAGTGTAGTTCTAATAGAATTTTAATTCTTCTGACTCCTGATTGTTTTCATTGCCCTATTCACCCATCGAAGTGTGATAACTAGAGTAATTAATAATTATACTGTTTCAACAGAGGATGTTTAGAACAACAAACTTTGCAACACAAACTGTGAAATGCTCAACAATCTGACTGGTGCAGCTGTATTATTATGCTATTAGCACTAATTGGAGAGAGAGAGAGAGAGAGAGAGAGAGAGAGAGAGAGAGAGAGAGAGAGAGAGAAATATTGTTACGAAAGACTATATATTGTGCATTGTATCAATAATTATTGAGGAAGGAAATCAAGTTACATATTACAACCAACATATAAATTATTCACAAGATTATTATTAGGATTATATGTTACAACATGTTTACCACATATGTGTTTTTGACAATATTGCAATTAACAAGGAAACTTCCGCCAGTAATTTTAGATTTCTAAATGATGAGATATCTAAAATTGAAAAATAAACTACATGAAGTTAAAACTTACAAACTAAAACTTTTTCGTTAAATTTAAGTAAGCCTAACACATCATAATTTTCAGTAACTATAAATTGCACGAGTAAATGATTGTAGAAATGGGACGCGTGGGAGTTACTTGCTAAAAACTAAGTAATGCAGTTTAAATTGATGTCAAAGTAACATGTCATTTGAAATATGAATGAGGAGATGGTAAGTAGCAATTTCCGGCAGTTTCGCACGCAAAATCATAGGTTTTGTGCCTGTATGTGCACTTCTGGTTCCATTAAAACTATATTTCCGACTCCAATCTTGAGTTTACTTTCTGGCCATGACCAAAAAATACGCCAAAAAAGTGTATATTTATGGCCATTGTAATTTAATTTGTTCTTAGTCTGTTTTCTTCCATAGCTAACTTTGACCCAATCAAGAAAATAAAGACGGGTTCTATCAAAGTTTTTAAATTTATAGTATAAGTTAGATAGTGATTTTGTCTTTTATATATAAAACACAATATTTACTAGAAATGTACAGTTAACAGTAAATTAACAATGGCACTTTTACACGTTTGTTTCTTTATAAACTGGCCAATACTTTTAATATTGTAGAACACTTAGAAATGTTCTTTGTACATTAGTTCAAAGGCACTGTCCGGCGAACTTTCATCTAGTATAGTTGTTGCCGACTGCTTCAAAGGGAATCTTCGGAGTCAAATTCTGACCATCATACGTTTTGTAAGGTAGATGAGAACTTACCTAATTGCTAAAATCTGAACACGGCTAGGAAACTAATGCATACTCCTTAGAGTATTTACACTCTCATAAATGTAAAAAAATTAAGAATAGTGGTTAAATTATTTAACATATGATTGCACTGTTATAAAACAACGTTTATACAGACCAGTTTATTACATTTGACAAGCGGTTTTAATTATTATTTTACAACTTTAGAGACCAAGACCAGTCGGACATAGCTAGTAGAGACTTTGGATGTAAGAACAGGCCTAAATGCATATATATCAGGAATCGTAAGAATATCCATGTAAAATTTCAATACAACCGGTAGAATATTTTACATATGAAAGCAAAACCAACAAAAAAGGCAGTTACGCATCTTTAATAAATTTATGATTGCATTGTTAAGACATATTTAGATATAATCATTAACATAATACGTAAAAACAACCGATAAAATAAAGTAAATAATTCCAGGATGAGTCTGATAGTTGTGTAACTGACTACTAAAACATCAAGAAACACATTCGATTTAAATAAAAAGGCCACGTTTTTATTTCATTATTAAAATATTTTTAATAATATCTGTAAAAGTTAATAGTGACAGGAATTCTGGTCATCTAATTCGTTCCTAGATTAGTTATTTATCAGTTTGTATTTAACAACATTCCCGAAACCATTTAAATTTAATTGAGTTATAAAATGGATGTCCACTGCAAATAGCGATTCTTTATGAAAAGGTCTTTAATAAAATTTTATTAGTGCGAAGTTGATTTTATTGGATACTCAATAAAATGTTGTTCTAAAATATATAAAAAGGTTCAACCGCTTTTTATCGGTGAAAATATTGCTAAATTTTAACCCAAATCAGGTAATTCGTATTTATCTGGCACAAAGTATATTTTAAACTATTTGTAACCTAATTACGACAACAGCGAAATAAATCGTTTTACATAATTAGGCTCATTAAAGGTTGAAATAAATTAATATCTTTTCCTCAGTAATATTTGTATACTTTCTTTATATAAATAAACTTTTTTGGGGTGGTATTTCTTTCAAGACCTAACAATGAAATCGTTTCTGACCATGTCAGGGATATACGTATTCGGCTGTGTATTATGTCATTTAATTATTTACAATGTTACACTAAATAAACACCGAAATGGTCTATAAAACATTTACTTTACGTGGTGGAACATGACCTTTAAAAATACTTTTGCTCTTTCCAAAAATATATACAAAGTGATTTCCGCTTTGGGTGGCACATCACAATCACCTCCAGCAGGTCTTCCTTTCCAATATTTCAACTCTATCTCTGGTGTGGTGTTTCAATGTTGATTAAGTACACTTTCTTTAACATCAAAATAAGTAAGATGTGTTTCCCAGCTTCGGCATTTTTTAACTGCAAAGACGTTGCAGGAAACATAAATATAATAAAAATATTCAGACAACTGCTGAAGTAAAAGATAAAAATTGGCTATTGCTACAGAAAGAAAGAGCAATAGTGTATTTGAGCTGAAACGATGATAACATGGAATTTAGTTGTTTGTAAACTGCCAGAAATATAAACTAGGATAAAGTATAGTAAGCATATACACATATACATATACATTTAAGGAATTATTATTAGATGAGTAGATTTATTCATTTACAGGTAATATAATACGGAAATATAATACAATTGTAGACAGTGGATAAATATATTCACCTTTAGAACTGATAATTATATTAACTTTCTACTTGGTATCAAATAGAGCATGAAGATTCACTAAAACCTTTACTTGCTGATTCAAATGTTATTAAACTTCAATCCTTTACAGTACGTTCTATTAATTTGCATTTCTAATTTTTGGTTTGTAGAGCTAAACTTGAGTTTTATATCGTCTTTTAAGAAAACATTAATATAAGCGATAATTCGCACATTTCGTTACAATTATATTTCATTTAAATTCTCAAAAATTAAGAAAACTGTGTTATTAATCCAACCTAGTAAACCAATAAATGAAAAATATAAATATTTTTAGATTAGCTGATTGACTTTACATTTAAAAGAATATATTTTTAGAAATCGGACTTTTGGCCTCTCATAAATCCAGTGTGTAATCAACCTGTTACCACGCAGATCAGACATTTTTTGTAATGGATGAAGGATCCAAACAAATATTCAGTATAAAATAAGAACTAATGCATCTCGTAACTGATCTTCTTGTTTAACAGCATATCTTTGAGGAATTTCCATTTCTGGCACTATTCTCATTCTACTAGATCAGAATTGATTGGTACTCCTGGTTTAAATTTAAAACCAGTTAAAATGTTGATAGGTACGTCTAATTTGAGTTTATGATTAAAAGTACATTTAGTGTTACATGCATCTATGACAAAACACACAAGCAATAAGCATATGGTTACCATGCACATAACATTATAATAAAAATGTTGTGTTCAATAAGAGCACTAATATAGTGTTACTAATTTTAAATTATTACTATACTGACTTGAAATATCCAACAAAAATAATTTTTATAAGAATTTGAAAACAATTGAACTATTGTATATTAATTTAAATAAAAATATTCATTGCTTAAAGATAGAACTAATTATATATATTACATTATTTAAGTTAAATACATACAGTCAATGCTTTCCATAATGAAGACCTTAAAGTACAACTGTGCTCCATTAACACCTCCTGTCGTTTATATGAGTTTGCTTCAGTCTCATAAAATGTTAAACTAACTGTAGAACTCTCTTAATCTATTAGTACAGTACATAATATTAGTGCATTTTAATTAAAGATTATTCCTCTAATATTAGCATAATTTACTATAATACCAAATATAGTATACTTTTAATTCCTACTGCAGATGGAAATAGACATATGAGAGAAACAAGTTTTGCTAAAAGGTTATCTTTTTGAAAAGAGCTTACGACAAATGTTAGCTCTCACCTCTGACCTTTCATGAGGCCACTCGGCATTGTATATTATACAATATAAAAGCTTGCCTCTTGTCAGTTACATCTGACTGTTATATCGCACTACAAACATATCTGTAAAAACCAAGCAATTTTACTAATATTTTACTAACATTTCTGAAAAAAGATACAGTGTTTTCAAATATTAACTCAGGACATAAATTGTGTTAAATAAATACAGATTGCTAACTTGGTGGAACACGTGAGTTATTCAGCAAAGTGTCTCGTTAGTAAAATGTATGTCTAGATTTTAGTTGTTTACCGTCAATTATAACATCTTTAATTGTATATCTAGGTGAAAAAAATATAATTAAATGTGAAAGATTGCCGAGTATATTTCTTTATACTTAAATAGTAATATAACGGTTATTAATTATTAGTTGTCTTAATTTGTTTTTAAAAGGACTAATGTTAATGTTTGGAGGCGTTTAATTAACAGACCTATTTATATTGTTAAAATTAAACCTAAGATGTACTCTTGGAATGTGGAAGCTGAGATTGAGGTTATGAGAGCTGTATAGCTTGTGAATTTGTTATGAGGAGTGGAACATGAATTTTCCATTAGTTAGAACTAGATTTCAGAAGTATCTCTGTTACTATGAAACAATCGGATGAACCGAGTTAAAACTTCTATTACAATTTATCATTCCAACCAAAAATAATTCGTTATTAGGAAGGAAATAGCTAATTGGCCATTCTCGTATGTCAAATTAAACAATATAGTTCTAACTATACGGTACGTCTAATTTCTCTCTTAATAGAATTTTAATCTTTACAATCAATAATTGATAGTTCGATACCAATGTTGGTTCTCCGGATTGTGCTTGTCTGTAACATCAAACAGGAGAGTAATGAAAATATTGAGTCTCTTACGTTTAAGAAACGTGTAGTTTTGTTAATCTTGAATTAACAAGAATAAAATTTATATTTTTGTTTGTAGTCGATTGCTTGTCACATGAAAACGGGTTTAAATTGCGTAGAACAGTATTAGTGAAAGCGATTTAGTCACTTCATACAGATAACCGGAACAATTTATTGCTTTATCATATTGCTTTATTAATTATTTATTATGGGAACTGAATAATACTATACTCGTCTTATTTAAATATTAATTTATATTGTCTTTAACTAACTACTGTTGTACTTTTTCATTTAGAGACTTGACACGTCATGATTTGTACATAAAGCCACAGAAAATAAAGTCAGAAGGAGTATGAAGAATGGTCTTCATGAAGATTTAAAATTGGAAAATATTTGAGAACAGACAATCACTTTACGTAATTAAGCAAATATTTAAATAATTATAATCGATATTTTGTATAGATACAATTGTTTCCATTTCATACACAACTGCACTATTCTGTTAATTTTTATTTATTGATCCAAAGAATAACAAAACAACTTGCTGAATACACCATCAATATTGTACACTAACTTTATAATTTGGAACGACTTCAACAAAATTGGTATGAATAATGAGGTTTAATAAATTGTATTCCCTTAACGCTTACTGAAATTATTTTGGAAAAGTCAAGAACTTTTGTAAAAGTGTTTATTTATTACTTTTTATGTTAATAAAATCCAAGAAATTGTCTCATATTCTACATTTTTTTGAAATTAGTTTTCACGAGTTTTCTTTACAGCACTGGTGGGATTTCTGCATCAATGAAAGGACGAGTATTTGTATCTTGATTGCTTTTACAGTCTGATTTTACAGTTTTGCAATTACTCATTTTTACTCGTTTAAACCATTTGAAACGGTTTTTATTTTGGTTTTCAGACCATTTTTCCTGGTAGGTGATTATTTAAATTCAATACAATGTAGGGAAATTCAGCAACATAGGTAGTTTGAGTAGTTTTGCATATACAACACGAAAGTCAGCACATAATTAAAAGAACAGAACTTTAACTTCTTAATATGGAAAATTCCATCCAATACTTGCCCCCTGTATCTTCCCTGTCTTAGGCATATTTTTTGTCTTGTATAGATTTTCCCGGTGACTTGGCCACCTTTCTGTTACATCATGTTGTACCTATATAACGAAAAAAAGCTTCACTTCATGGTCTCAAATTTTCATTGATAAATGAGTCTTTACAGGAATTTATCGTATAAGAAGTTAATACTTTTAAAGTATTTTATTACGTTGCATTACTAAAAATTAATTTTAGACCCTCTAGAATTTGTCCGAACAGCTCACAGAAGATATTCCACACAGTATTAAAGCCATGTAAGCGTACAAACTTATTGCGTATACTAGATACACTTTCCTAAGTGTAACTTGTACAAGGCAAACAATGGTTTGAATACTGAGAGAAACAGTTGTATTAACCGGAAGAAAGTTTTAGCGCATTCTCACGGGTATAATTGTCAGATTACATTTCCGGTAATACTGTCTCTTACAAGACCCGTTTTACAGTAATATTTTAATCGCTATGCATTAGCACCTGTTATTATTAAACAGGTTAAAAGTTGCGAAACTATAAATTTATGAAGTTAATTGAAAAATATTATTTATAGACGTACTACATTTTCTTCAGAAACTAAATTTGAATAGAGCACTTTAATTAAATTAGTTTTTTTCAGTTCCTGAGGACTCCTCAAGATACGATTATGAAAATCTGTATAACATAGTAATTTTTACGGTAATTATAATATTCTCCAGCCTTAGTATTTTTTTACAAACTTTATTTTGCCTTGTAAGTCGATCAAGAATATATATATAAATACACAGTTCTGAAAAGCTAAATTTTTGTCAAATATGGGTTTTATCACAGTCTTTAAATTTATAGTAAAAGTTGAATAGTAAATTTATCTTTGATATCTGCATTACAGTACTGAAAAAGCACTGCATACCTAACATTTGATCAAATATACAGTTAAAAATACATTTTTATAAAAAGTTTATAATTCCCTTTTTAGGTTACTTTCCTACTCCATGCTCAACAGCGGTTGCGGAAAAGGTTAAAATAAAACGTGTGGTAATTATCAAGCTTAATCACACTATAAATGTAACACATTTAAATTTATCAAAGTTAGTAAATTAATTAAATATATGGTTGTGCTGTCAGAAATCAATGTTTACACATGACAGTTGATTACATTTAACAGAGTCCTTCAAATAATAAAGTAAAGCAAAGTAAAGATGTCATTTTACCAGACGAAGTTATGGCTAAGAAACCCTCTCTAATAAACCTGGGGACTTAACGGCTTAAAGATGACTTCCGAACCACCACCCATGGCCGGGCAGGCGGGCTGCTTGCAAGGTCAGGATCGCTCAGCTGTCACTCCATTCAAGTAGAAGTCAGGCTCGACGTTACAAACAATGAAATAATAATATTTGTTTTGCAGTAATGCATCTTTAGAGACCAGTAAATCAGAGGGATTTTCAAAATAAGAATAGGTCCTTAAGTTAACCAGGGACTATAAGATTTTCTAGGTAACATTTCAACAATCGGTTGAATAGTTTTCGTTTGATAGCGTAAAGAACAAACAACTCATTTTCGGATTCATAATATTAGTTGTATTAGGTAAAGTATTCCTTCTGGTTTAGTCCCATGGAAGGTAGGTTTCACTTGGGGCTGTTATCTCGATCTTTAACGCTTTTAGTTGGTATGTATACGAATTTTCCTTATTAGAACCTCAATTAGAGCTAAAATAAAGGACGTAGTAAATCTAATTTCAAAATGGCGGCTGTTTAAAAACCAGTTAATAGAACTTTTAAATTGATAATATTTGTTTGCCGTAATGAGATTTTAGAGCCAAGATGGGATTTTTCACAATTGTAGAGACTAGTGGGGTGTACCCTGAAGGGACTTTAGAATTAGCCATAGGTTCTCCAAGAACTCTAAGAATGTCCCTGAAGAATTTCAGTACAATCAGTAAAACACAAACAAATCTGCTAAATGTCTATTAATAAGGAAATGAAGTTTCATACAAATGTATGTATTTATAGATGAAATATTTCTCGAAATATATTGCCACATGGTACATTCACATTGTTTTTTAATTAAATTACATTTCATAACAGCGTTTTACTACTAAAATTTCGTTAGGTAAGGAAGGTACTACAACGCAAGAGTGCGCTGAAAAAGAATCTTGTCACCGATTTTTAAGATTGACTTTCTGCTATATTATTTATTCTATTTACTCTATGCATAAATATGTCCATTGACTTTTTTTGTTGCCATTATGGTTACACTTAGAATAAATGTAAAAATATTAGTTAGTGTTCAGCCAAATCCAATGAAGTTACATGCACCATGATGACCTCAGTGTTGCCTATATAAATTAAGCTCCATGCAAATTGTAGTCTGTAAGTCAGATAGTTTTAGAAATATCGATAGATAGACTGACATACAGAAATACAATTCTTCCAGCCCTCTAGTGTTAAGCTTTTACTTTGTGCAGATATTGATTCAAACTTATAAAGCTTTATTAATATTTAAAACACATCGCTGTGTTTGACGATTTTTGTACCTCTTCAGAAATTACCATTATCTTATCAGTATTTAATATAATTAATGTTAATGCGTTAGCGTTTTCTGGGTGAAATAAAACACCTCACTCAACTTATTCATCTCATAAAGATAACCGTATATGGTTAAATGTTTTTCAGGTGATCAAACAACTTTTATATTTTAAGCCTCTGTAAAATACTAACTTAGTATACGAAGTCAAGCCTACTTCCTGGAAACGCTCAATATTACAAACATGATCAATTGATAATTGAGTTTGGCAATCGATATCTTCCATATTTAAAATGAATAATAACGACATCGTCTTCATCGAATTTCTAAAAAAGGGTTGACATGAGCAGTTTTTCTTCTAACCTATGTACCAGGCAAACCAGAATGTGTAACCCAAATCCAATGGCAAATCAGTCACTTTTTGTTGTATATCCAACAGTTAAGCTACAAAACGCCCTCATTTACAATACAAAAAATTACATTTAACTACGAACAAATGCTGAACTTAAGTTTTTCAATATTGTAAAATTTAATATATACTCGTACTACTCATTTATATTTCATTAATATACGTATATATATATATATATATATATATATATATATATATATATATATAATATATATTCTAGTAACCAAAAACATTTGTACATTTTTCTTAATACTCTTTGCAGTTTCTTATCTTTTTAGTTAACTCAATAATATAAAATAGACCTTAGATTTAAACTAAATTTAATTACAGTAAATAATATTGAGGTTTTGAACCATGCAAATAAAAGTAATCGGTTTACGCCATTCCATCTAATCTTAAATTAAATTTTGGTCACTTTTCTGTATAATTATAATTTTTTTCGTAAAATTTTTCGTTTTTTTTTTTTTTTTTATCGTAATTGTGATAGATTAAATATTTTGTGTATCACCTGAATTAATTTCCCAGCGGTTGGAAAGTTATAACAGTCTCCAGGTATTAAAGTGGCACGTCCAGACATGAGAGACTACAACTTTTAATTGTTGTTACCCAAACCTTAGGCTTTCAAATATTCATTGTCTTATATACGGCTGGCCTTTTTTTAATGGGACATAATTTTTATGTCAGACACTAAATATAACACGGAAATTTAAATGGAAACATTTCCTTGTTTTTTACAGACATTTAAAAATAATAATTCAATACCGTACTTTAAAAATATTGCCACCATTTTCCAATCATAGTTTTTCAGATCATCTTTGTTTTAATTTTACAAATTATTTATTCTGTAACAAATTCCGTAAGGAATTTCAAAAACTTTATCTGTTATATTCCCGTTATAAACGAAAATGTAAAAAAGTGCACAAAATACAAAAATCGTAAAATTACTTTTTTTAACAAGAATAATAAAAAATATAGATTGTTCTGTAAGAAAAAAAATTGACCACTCAATTGGCAAATGTATCAAAGTTTTGAATGATTATTTTTTAATGTCTGTAAAAACGAGGAAAGGTTTCCATTTAAAGTTTTATTAGTGACCCATTCAACAGGCCACCGTATTAGACGTTATTATCTCCACGAATGTAAAGGTAATAAATTTTTTTTGTATTGGTATCGTGAAACCAATAAATTAATATTTATCAATATGTACTATGAGAATAACAAATAAAGTTCATTGAATCTATGCATATAGATGTAGCCACGACTTTCTTACCATAAATGTCTGCTGGAATTGTATAACAATTAGTCTATACGGTGTTCGTATGTTTTAAAAAGTGTTATAATAAGTTTTATTTCAATGTTTCAATAATTAACATAATATACAAGTTTTTGCCATGGCTCGCCTAAACAATCTCCAAGGGATTAATGTGGACACTATAGAGATTGTAACCACCAATATTGTATCCCTTAGTTAAAAACTGAATGTTTTAGAGTGCTGAAACATTGAGTGCTTAGGGCAAATTAAGTATAAAAATAATATATTTGAATTAAAATATTCATTTCTCGGTCACTCTTATTCGTCAGCAAGTTTTATCGATTGTAAGCAGCAGTTTTCTTTTAATTTACTTTTAATTTATTTTCTTTACTCACTTCAAAACATATGTAGTAGGCCTGCTAATCTGTAACGCAAACTACTGTATTGTATGAGTCATGTTATAAAATTGAGTTCAGTTTAGCAAATACATGTGATTTGTCCGTTTCACGTCTTAAACATATTTACATCCAACTGAAGTTAGATTTATTAGACCAAGCAAACAACAGTGGGCTGGAGTGCCTCATTGATGTCTGATATTAGTAACATGATCAGGAAATTGATATCTTCCATAATTAAAATGAGTAATGACTTCATCGTATATGACATAGTACTACTGTGCGCCTGGTTTCTACCATATAAACCATATACAGACCCCTCTGCATGCTGGACACAGCGGGAAAACTCCTCGAGCGTTTGATCAAACCTAGGCTGATCCAGGCTGTTGAAGCGGCTGGAGGACTTTCTGACCGCCAGTTAGGTTTCCGCGCGGGTCGTTCTACGATTGGTGCTGTCGGTGAGGTTGTCAGAGCGTTCGAGTCAGTACAGCAGGGAGACCATCGGTACCGCAAACTGGTAATGCTGGTAACACTGGACGTAAGGAACGCCTTTAACTCGGCCAGTTGGGCTGACATGCTCGGTGCCCTACAGTCCACGTTTTTCATTCCACCGTATCTCTTGAGGCTGCTAAATAACTACCTTAGGGATCGGAAACTGGTCTTTGGAACTTTGGACGGACCTCGTAGTAGGGAAGTGACGGCAGGTGCTGCCCTAGGCTCGATTCTTGGCCCAGACCTGTGGAATATCATGTACGACGGGGTTCTTCGTATGGAGATGCCGCACGACACATTCCTCGTAGGTTATGCAGATGACATTGCCGTAGTCATAACCGCGAGAGCGTTGGATGAGGCCCAGAGATTGCTAAGTCTAGCTCTGAGGCGAATACTCTGTTGGATGAGTGAGCATGGACTGTCTTTGGCCACCGAGAAGACAGAGATCGTGCTTCTCACCAGGAGGAGGATAGATCCCGTCGTGCAGCTAAACGTCAACACGGAACTCATCGATACCAAAACGCTGCGTCAAGTATCTAGGAGTGAGAATGGATTCCCGTATGACATTCTGGGACCACATCGCCTGTGCGGCCGAGAAAGCTGAAAAGATTGTGGCCAATCTAAGTAGGCTCATGACCAACGTCGGTGGACCCGCAGAGACTAAGCGCCGAGTCCTCATGTCCGTGACGAACTCGGTTATCCTCTACGGTTTGCGAGATATGGGCGGATGCCTTGCGGCAGAAGCGTTACAGGAAGAAGGTCGTGGCGGTGCAGAGGAGAGGAGCTCTCCGGATTTCATCTGCCTATCGTACCGTTTCGGAGCCGGCCGTCCTTGTGATTGCGGGGGTAATTCCCATCGATCTTCTTGCTCTTGAGCGGAAGCGTGTATACGATGGGAATGGCACTGTCAGCCGTGCTACTGCCCGTTCGCACACAATGGATGAGTGGCAAACTCGATGGGAGACGGAGAGTCGAGGACGTTGGTCTTTTAGGCTCATAAGTGATCTGAGGGGATGGACCGAAAGAGAGCATGGAGAGGTAGACTTCTACCTTACCCAGTTTCTCACTGGGCACGGTTGTTTCGGCTTCTACCTTAACAGAATGGGGAAGATCCCGAGTCCGGAATGCCAGTACGGGGATTCGGATGCGGACGATGCCCTGCACACCTTCTTCAAATGTAGAAGGTGGGAAACGGAGAGAAGGGAGCTGGAGGCAGCTATCGGGCATGTTTCGCCGGAGAATCTTATAGAAGAGATGTTGTCCAGTCCCGAATCGTGGAACGCTGTCGCTGCGTTCTGCAAAAGGGTGCTAAGGCAAAAAAGAAGAGAGCAGCTATAAAGCACCAGAATAGCTCATGATGGTGGATTTTAGAATGAAGTAATGCCCATTGGGCGAACGATGGCACCCTCTTGAAGTAGTTGCAGAGATGCGTTCCCGAGAGGGTTTCCAATGCCTGGACCGGTAGGTTTTTTAGTGGGTGAGAGTCCCACACACCAGGGCGAACACCTGTCCCTGACGGTGCATAATGCATTTTCCTATCGTAAAAAAAAAAAAAAAAAAAAAAAAATACCATATAACCCATAATCAATATTACTTGTTTATTTACTAAATTCTCTCTTTTAAACGTGAAATAATAGCAGTTATTACGTAAAATTTTCAGTTTGCGTGCATCAAATAATATTTATAATTGCTTTATATTCAAGTATTTAGTAGTTTTTTTGGTAGAATTTTGATCTGATATTCACGTGCTAATAGATGTGACAACGCTAACTTTCTGATGATACATAGATAATCAATCTTTCTGGATTTGTTTACTTTGGAACGTATTCTAAGGTAAAGATTTTAAAAAGTATTATAATTTATGTTATAAACAGTACAGAAAATATTGTATTTGTTTACTGTTACAGCATCAACTGAACATGCTTTAGAACACCAAATTACTTTACTATAATATAAAACAGAAATGAGGTTATCTAACTCTCCACTGATTGGATATTTCTCAATGACTGTGGTATCTCATTGATTGAACAATTCCCATTGACTGAACGATTTCTCAATGATTGGGCACTTTGAATTGTCTGAGTATTCTAATCGACTGGGTATTCCTCACTGATTGGTTATTTTACTCTGAATTTATTCTTGTCATTAAACTGAATACTTGAAATAATATCACTCAACAACTCGCAAAACTTGTTTAGTTCTTTTTTGGGTTAAATGGTTCTAATGTATTTCTGAACAGAATTGGTATAAAAAATGTTTGCACCGACCATGTAAAGTAAAATACAATAATGTCTAAACTTATTGTAAAAGCGTGTGTATGGGCTGGAAAATGGACCTTGTTTGTTTTGTTTTTGAATTCTTATCAGAAAATGTAATTTGAATTAAAGTAGGGAATAATTTAAAAATAAAAGATCCTATTTTACGAATTACTAGCACAAACCCGCGGCTTCCCCCCAATTTTTATGCAACATTCCGTGTATTTGGGTGAATAGCTCCTAAGATTACAGTCACTTGAAATATTTAGGCCAATTTCGAGGAACTCCAAAATCGAAGTTCATAGGTTCTTAGTGAAAGCACTTATGATATATATCGACAGGGTCCTACCATAATTTTTTTAATAAGACTATTTCATATCATGTATCAGGTTCTCATTTTTCTGTGTTCATGATTAACACTGTGCACCTGATAATTCATACAGGCAGATAGACAGACAGACAGACATGAGATTTCCCAATCCTTTGGTGATAGGCTTTGCTAACGCTCAGCCAATAAATGCGGGAAAACATTAGAAATAAGGACTGCTATAAAGTTTACCAATTACAAACCTTGAATTATCCATTAAATAACCCAATCATTAATTTTAACTATGGATAAACATGTATTCCAGTGACTAACAAAGGCCTGGTATAATTTATTCGAATTCATCATTACCTTTAAATCATATTCGTTTGCACAGAAGTGGACTCTATACGATTCGTACTCTTACAAAAATGCCACTTTTTTTAAGAGTTTTTCTTTTCACCTTTGTATTTAATAAATATGGTATAGCTTGACTAAGTTTTGGATGAGAGAAAAAGAACCCTTACATGTAGCAAAGAACCAGTATTGGTTTTGATTACTGAATAAATCTATGGAGTTAGAAATTTCAGTGTAGTTAAACATACAATTAATTTGCAGTGTTAAAAGTTGACTGGTTAATCTAATATAAAATGATTATTGGGGTCTCGTTTTCATATCAAAGCAGAAATTTCTTATAATTTGAAACCTACAGTGATTTTTAAATAATTCTAATAATAATGTTTTACATGCAAAAATGCCTTTGTTTGGTTGTGTAGCTTTCACGTATAAAAACTATTCAACCGATTGTACTGAAATTTGACATATACATTCTTACGGTCCCTAATGTGAACATAGGCCTATTTTTACTTCGAAAACTCCAAGTTGCCCAAGGTCACTAAGTCCTCGATGGCTGCTCTAAGTCCAAGCGCCAAATACACTCCTCAATCAACTGCACTTTCTGGTGGTTCTCACTGTAACTTTATATTCTTCAGAGAGAGAAAATACCTATTACTACATTAAATCATACTATCAATTTTAAAACGAGTTTGCTTTTTAAAACTAATGACTTTATTAAATAGACATAATCCATATTTTAAAATTAAAATCGTCTAATTGTTATATCAGTGTACACAATGAGCTACTTGTTAAAACCTGAAATCCATCCAATGACATTACTGTTGGAGACCCAAATGTTCCAGATATGGTTCAGATAGACGAATGGTGAACATTGAAGACCACTGACTTGGGTAATGTGTTCAGTGGTCTGTCCCAAGAAGCAAGTGGAATATGACAAGAAACGCACGGACCTGTTCATGCTATTGAGATATATAAAACAACATTTAAGAAATTAATAGTCCGTTATACCCTCCCCTTTAGGTCCGATCCTACCGATAGTGCGCCACCTATGGACTCCAAGCAAACACACGATTTCCAGGATCTGTATGGAATCCACCCTGCAAGGTTTCCAATTCCTGTTTCCGGGAAACATAAACTGAACCACTCGACTATCCTCTTTTCCTTCACATAAATCCTGCTTTACTGTGTGATACACATTGGCAAGTAATTAAACCAATTTAAGTAAATAAATGAATTTAAGTAATAACCAGCATGTAAATTATTGGTCTTTATCTGAACACAGTTTATACACAGGGATAAAATTTCCCTATGGATAATTCAATGGAGCACTCAAAGATCATCTAATGTGATGTAATATTTTATTTCAATTTTTTATGAATTATACTTAAAAAATATAAATTTGCCTTTAATACTTACCGTCTTTAATTTATTATTAGAATTAAACTGTGTTACTCACCGCAAGTGTACTCGAGGTTTATGTATTAAAATATGTGTGTTTATGTTACAGTAAACAATTCATTGACAGTTACACTGCCAATAAATATTAAATGTACCAAAGGTTATAAATGGAAAAGAAGCAATTCCAATATACGTCTGTAACTGGATGACTTTTCAATCTCCAAGCAATATTATACTATTGCCTTTCGACTCAGTAATAGTGAAGGGGATCTACAATTGTAATATGGGTTGTAGTGAGAACCTCCGTTTCTATTTTCGTTAAAATACGTTTGATACAATATTATTATCAGTTTATAATATAAATTACAATGCAATTTCTTTAACTCAGATGAAATATTACTACTTTAAACAACGTTTATAGTAGTTATCTGTTGTACAAATTTATGCTTTGACTTCACAAAACAGTTACATTCCGAATTAATTCCTTTTTATTTTAGTAAAATGATTAATATTTTTATTCGGTATATACTGTAATTATTGTTATACAGTGTGGATGATTGCGGTAATATTGAAATGATTATTATTTTTAATATTAATAGTATTTCGTTATACTTTCCTAAATGAATGTGTTACAAAAGTAATTAGGACCAATTTAGCTTAACGTTTAATAGCTAAATCAGCGTTAACTTACAGTAATGTGCTGAAATAAAAAACTTAGTTTACTAAATTTATTATACTTATAAAAACGAATTAGTTGCAATAAGATATATCCTGAGAACCATCAGCCACAGTTGCTTATGTCACCTGATTTTTTTATCGCAGTCTGTTCTAAAGGAGCTTGTCTTGGGGCTAAAGCGTGTTCATGAAGATTAACAATGGGCTATTGTTCCTGTGCAGTATATGATTATGATAATTCCCAACACATTCTGTAGACTCTGTGAAATAGAGACGATTCCCGCGGCTCTTGTTCTCTTTGCTCGCTGTTCACTTCACAGTTATGAAATCTGTTCCAAAATTCTGCTTGGAAGTAAAACACATCGATTATTTTGAGAGGAAGAGGAAATTGTGATGTATTTTCATGCAATCTAAACAACATATTTATAACTGTACAATAAACAGACCAATACATCCTCATATATGCCCTTTTCAATGTTTAGTTACAAAACGTAAAGTGTCATACAGCTGCTATTTTTCTGTAATTTTATTATTTAAAAAGTTTAAATTTGTATAAATTATTTAGCAGCGAAACTGATATTGAAACACATAGATTTTTAAATAGGCAAATTTGTATAGGCATCCCTCAGTCAGACCGTGAGGGCCTTTGTACTGCTTTCGGAGTGACGAGTTATTGTGGATGGTAAGGTTGAGAGTAGGGACTGCCTCCTTTTAGGATGCATGAGGAAGGGTTTTGGGCATTAATCTAAGTCATGTCTCGTTGGAGGAAGGACAAGCCAGCTCTGTACCAATCTCTCCAGTCAAACAGATAGGGGTGACACACCCTTATGTGTAGGCTGCCAGCCCTTAAAGTGGTGAGCCTTATCGATTTTGGGTTGAGTAAATTAAAAAATAGTCACAATCCTTCAAGATACCCTTCCTGAAGATATAAAAAGAAGAAAATTTTTTTTATTATTTAAAGAGAAATTAAATACATATGAAGTAGTAATTTTGGGTATTTTCATATTCACGCCTAATGGAAAAGTCTGATTATAAGGATTCAAAATTTTTACAGTTCGTTTGTAACTATAAAATACTCCCTAAACAAACTGCTGCAGAAAGGTAGTACGTATTCAAGGACAGTATAATGTGAGAGCAGTTTTCTAAACATTTTGAAAGTTTTCGAGACCAGGACACAGGTTGCAAAGGAAGAACTACAGAAGTGAGAAAAACAAGGGCAGCTTTGGCCAAATCGTGTAAAGGGGCGGACACATGAATTTGTACTGTTAAAAAGGGCAAATTTGGTAAAGGTATATGTGGACTATCTGATCAAAGTAAGGTACCAGTCTTCGGTTAGACAGGGAACTGTTACCTATACATTATACTAAATAATATGTTTACGCTTAAATCACACATTTAAATGAAATCGTATATACAGTGTTTATGTTTTAATTATGATTGGTGTAATACAAATTAACAAGTATTAAAGTTTTAAAAATGATTTTGTTATTGTTTATTTATTGATTGTACAGCATTCTGACAATAAGAAAGTATCCAACTTTCCAACAATAATCCTGTAGTCTTTATTGTAGAATTGAAGAAATGGTAACAACTGTTTTAAAACAGTCCATAATGTAATACAATTTTGCTTGCGTCATAATGGTGATATAATAATTAATGAAAGCCATATTCCCTTACAAATACTAGTATACTTATATAATCTGTACAGTATTACAATTTTTTAACCAAAAATTAAGTACTTAAAAATTTTTAGAGCAAACTATATGGTTTGAGCGATATCCACTATTGACTAGTTGATTGATATCAGTGGTTGGTAGACCACTTAAAGTTAAGACCATCCAGACGGTTTATAGATTACTTATGTCTGAGATCAAGATTACTCCACCACTCCTGGCTAATTGAATAAATAGTCTGCAGAAATCAAAATTTAACTGTTTTAGTACATGATTACATCAGGAATTTTCTATTTATTTACATGACGTATTTTAGTTTTAGCTGAATTTTATAGTACAATTACTAACATAACATACACGTGTAACATGTGACTGTGGTATCTCATTGATTGAACAATTCCCATTGACTGAACGATTTCTCAATGATTGGGCACTTTGAATTGTCTGAGTATTCTAATCGACTGGGTTTTCCTCACTGATTGGTTATTTTACTCTGAATTTATTCTTGTCATTAAACTGAATACTTGAAATAATATCACTCAACAACTCGCAAAACTTGTTTAGTTCTTTTTTGGGTTAAATGGTTCTAATGTATTTCTGAACAGAATTGGTATAAAAAATGTTTGCACCGACCATGTAAAGTAAAATCCAATAATATCTAAACTTATTGTAAAAGCGTGTGTATGGGCTGGAAAATGGACCTTGTTTGTTTTGTTTTTGAATTCTTATCAGAAAATGTAATTTGAATTAAAGTAGGGAATAATTTAAAAAATAAAAGATTCTATTTTACGAATTACTAGCACAAACCCGCGGCTTCCCCCCAATTTTTATGCAACATTCCGTGTATTTGGGTGAATAGCTCCTAAGATTACAGTCACTTGAAATATTTAGGCCAATTTCGAGGAACTCCAAAATCGAAGTTCATAGGTTCTTAGTGAAAGCACTTATGATATATATCGACAGGGTCCTACCATAATTTTTTTAATAAGACTATTTCATATCATGTATCAGGTTCTCATTTTTCTGTGTTCATGATTAACACTGTGCACCTGATAATTCATACAGGCAGATAGACAGACAGACAGACATGAGATTTCCCAATCCTTTGGTGATAGGCTTTGCTAACGCTCAGCCAATAAATGCGGGAAAACATTAGAAATAAGGACTGCTATAAAGTTTACCAATTACAAACCTTGAATTATCCATTAAATAACCCAATCATTAATTTTAACTATGGATAAACATGTATTCCAGTGACTAACAAAGGCCTGGTATAATTTATTCGAATTCATCATTACCTTTAAATCATATTCGTTTGCACAGAAGTGGACTCTATACGATTCGTACTCTTACAAAAATGCCACTTTTTTTAAGAGTTTTTCTTTTCACCTTTGTATTTAATAAATATGGTATAGCTTGACTAAGTTTTGGATGAGAGAAAAAGAACCCTTACATGTAGCAAAGAACCAGTATTGATTTTGATTACTGAATAAATCTATGGAGTTTAGAAATTTCAGTGTAGTTAAACATACAATTAATTTGCAGTGTTAAAAGTTGACTGGTTAATCTAATATAAAATGATTATTGGGGTCTCGTTTTCATATCAAAGCAGAAATTTCTTATAATTTGAAACCTACAGTGATTTTTAAATAATTCTAATAATAATGTTTTACATGCAAAAATGCCTTTGTTTGGTTGTGTAGCTTTCACGTATAAAAACTATTCAACCGATTGTACTGAAATTTGACATATACATTCTTACGGTCCCTAATGTGAACATAGGCCTATTTTTACTTCGAAAACTCCAAGTTGCCCAAGGTCACTAAGTCCTCGATGGCTGCTCTAAGTCCAAGCGCCAAATACACTCCTCAATCAACTGCACTTTCTGGTGGTTCTCACTGTAACTTTATATTCTTCAGAGAGAGAAAATACCTATTACTACATTAAATCATACTATCAATTTTAAAACGAGTTTGCTTTTTAAAACTAATGACTTTATTAAATAGACATAATCCATATTTTAAAATTAAAATCGTCTAATTGTTATATCAGTGTACACAATGAGCTACTTGTTAAAACCTGAAATCCATCCAATGACATTACTGTTGGAGACCCAAATGTTCCAGATATGGTTCAGATAGACGAATGGTGAACATTGAAGACCACTGACTTGGGTAATGTGTTCAGTGGTCTGTCCCAAGAAGCAAGTGGAATATGACAAGAAACGCACGGACCTGTTCATGCTATTGAGATATATAAAACAACATTTAAGAAATTAATAGTCCGTTATACCCTCCCCTTTAGGTCCGATCCTACCGATAGTGCGCCACCTATGGACAAGCAAACACACGATTTCCAGGAGCTGTATGGAATCCACCCTGCAAGGTTTCCAATTCCTGTTTCCGGGAAACATAAACTGAACCACTCGACTATCCTCTTTTCCTTCACATAAATCCTGCTTTACTGTGTGATACACATTGGCAATTAATTAAACCAATTTAAGTAAATAAATGAATTTAAGTAATAACCAGCATGTAAATTATTGGTCTTTATCTGAACACAGTTTATACACAGGGATAAAATTTCCCTATGGATAATTCAATGGAGCACTCAAAGATCATCTAATGTGATGTAATATTTTATTTCAATTTTTTATGAATTATACTTAAAAAATATAAATTTGCCTTTAATACTTACCGTCTTTAATTTATTATTAGAATTAAACTGTGTTACTCACCGCAAGTGTACTCGAGGTTTATGTATTAAAATATGTGTGTTTATGTTACAGTAAACAATTCATTGACAGTTACACTGCCAATAAATATTAAATGTACCAAAGGTTATAAATGGAAAAGAAGCAATTCCAATATACGTCTGTAACTGGATGACTTTTCAATCTCCAAGCAATATTATACTATTGCCTTTCGACTCAGTAATAGTGAAGGGGATCTACAATTGTAATATGGGTTGTAGTGAGAACCTCCGTTTCTATTTTCGTTAAAATACGTTTGATACAATATTATTATCAGTTTATAATATAAATTACAATGCAATTTCTTTAACTCAGATGAAATATTACTACTTTAAACAACGTTTATAGTAGTTATCTGTTGTACAATTTATGCTTTGACTTCACAAAACAGTTACATTCCGAATTAATTCCTTTTTATTTTAGTAAAATGATTAATATTTTTATTCGGTATATACTGTAATTATTGTTATACAGTGTGGATGATTGCGGTAATATTGAAATGATTATTATTTTTAATATTAATAGTATTTCGTTATACTTTCCTAAATGAATATGTTACAAAAGTAATTAGGACCAATTTAGCTTAACGTTTAATAGCTAAATCAGCGTTAACTTACAGTAATGTGCTGAAATAAAAACTTAGTTTACTAAATTTATTATACTTATAAAAACGAATTAGTTGCAATAAGATATATCCTGAGAACCATCAGCCACAGTTGCTTATGTCACCTGATTTTTTTATCGCAGTCTGTTCTAAAGGAGCTTGTCTTGGGGCTAAAGCGTGTTCATGAAGATTAACAATGGGCTATTGTTCCTGTGCAGTATATGATTATGATAATTCCCAACACATTCTGTAGACTCTGTGAAATAGAGACGATTCCCGCGGCTCTTGTTCTCTTTGCTCGCTGTTCACTTCACAGTTATGAATTCTGCTTGGAAGTAAAACACATCGATTATTTTGAGAGGAAGAGGAAATTGTGATGTATTTTCATGCAATCTAACAACATATTTATACAATACAATAAACAGACCAATACATCCTCATATATGCCCTTTTCAATGTTTAGTTACAAAACGTAAAGTGTCATACAGCTGCTATTTTTCTGTAATTTTATTATTTAAAAAGTTTAAATTTGTATAAATTATTTAGCAGCGAAACTGATATTGAAACACATAGATTTTTAAATAGGCAAATTTGTATAGGCATCCCTCAGTCAGACCGTGAGGCCCTTTTCACTGCTTTCGGAGTGACGAGTTATTGTGGATGGTAAGGTTGAGAGTAGGGACCGCCTCCTTTTAGGATACATGAGGAAGGGTTTTGGGCATTAATCTAAGTCATATCTTGTTGGAGGAAGGGCAAGCCAGCTCTGTACCAATCTCTCCAGTGAAACAGATAGGGGTGACACACCCTTATGTATAGGCTGCCAGCCCTTAAGGTGGTGAGCCTTATCGATGTTGGGTTGAGTAAATTTAAAAAATAGTCACAATCCTTCAAGATACACTTCCTGAAGACACAAAAAGAAGAACAATTCTGATTATAGGGATTCCATACTTTTACAGTACGTTTGTAACTATAAAATACTCCCTAAACAAACTGCTGCAGTAAGGTAGTACATATACAAGGACAGTATAATGTGAGAGCAGTTTTCTACAAATTTTGAAAAGTTTTCGAGACCAGGAGACAGGTTGCAAGGGAAGAATTACAGAAGTGAGGAAAACAAGTGCAGCTTTGGGAGAGTAGAGTAAAAAGGCGTACACATGAATTACTCTGCTAAAAATTTCACTGGTCAAATGTGGTGAAGGTATGTGGACTATCTGATCAAAAGTAAGGTTATAGAGAGATCTGTTACCCATATTTTATATTAAATAACATGTTTATTCTTAAATCCCACATGTAAATTAAATCATATGTACAGTGTTTATGATTTGAATTATGATTGGTTTAAATGCAAATTAACAAGTATTCAAGTTTTGATAGTGAAGATATTTTTATTATTTATTTTTTGTAGAATCCTGAAAATAAGAAAATATTCAACTATTCATCAACAATGTTGATGAATAGTTGGTGGAATTGTCGGCAACCGATTTAAAACAATCCATATTTTAATACAACTTTACTTGTTTCAAAATGGTGAGATAATAACGAATCAAAGCCTATTTTCTTGCAAGTACTAGTATAATCTGTACAATATTACTGTAGAAAATGTTTTAACCACACATTAAATACCGTAATAAGTGTTTTAGAGCAAACTAGAAGGTTTGAGCGATATCCACTATTGACTAGTTGACTGATATCAGTGGTTGGTAGACCACTTAGTTAAGACCATCCAGAAGGTTTATAGACTACTTATGTCTTGAAATCAAGATTACTCCACAACTGTTAATAGTACACTGGATCTCTCCAGGAAATGACCCCAATATTCACTCACCTTAATATTCTGTTAACCTGTCACTCTGCAATGAGTTTCAGCTTCACACCCTACAAAACATTCAACACAAATAGGAGTAAAATTTGTCTTGTGTAAGCTACAACACTTAAGTAGTAGTAAAATTCTCAGATTAGAGTAATAGTAATTATTAAAAACCTAGGTTAAATAATACATACTAGTACGAACTTAATAGTCTACTTGACTTCTGTTTGAATTCCCTCTACAAATTGAAATGGTCGAGGGCTAAGGGGATGTTTCCTTTTGTGTCCTTATAGTACTAATGCTAAGGAGCGTTATATATAGGGTAAGATTACCAAGATTAAGACAGTTTTTGTGGGACACTCCAATTTATCTTAACATATGTTTGAATCGGCTTTGCCATGTTATTTTTAAATATCTAGTAAAAAACAATGCTAGTCTATTATATGCAGTAAAGCCTGTTAAGCGACATGTGGTGTGATCGTACTCTTGCATTGCAGTTACTTGAGCTTGTTTAAAGAAATAACTAACTTGGTGTTTAATGGCACGTGGTACTTACTAACCCTTACCTGTCTCCAATTTATACATCGTGATTCATGATCTAATGGAATTTCTCATAGAGTGCAATGTAATATGCTTTTTTCGGTTTTTTCATCAAAATTGGGCAAACACAATTAGTGAAGGAAACATGATTGCAAATTACAAATCTATAATCTGTTTTATATCTTATAGTTTATTTTGAGTTCATTTTTAAGAATTGGCAACCAAAGCGGTATAACTTTATTAATGATTAACTAATTGGTGAACTGGCAATTTAATGTTCTTGATTTGTCTACTTTTAAAGAAAATAGGTTTCCGATGTATTATGTTAGCTTCATCCCAGTTCACGCGATTGTCTTCGGACCTAAACTTAATTTATTCTTTGATGTCAACTAATGTAAATTGTACTGTTTCCTTTTCACGTTAATATATTGATTTATGTGTAACGATGAACAATAATTGTTTGTAAGTGTAACAAGTACACTTTTTAATAAATAAAAAGTCCCAAAGATTTGTATATAAAAATTAAACAATTATGATTTACGCCTGTACCTAGATGACTATTCTACATTGCAGTAGTTTTATATTATTGCACTACAACTATCAAATAGTCAGAGTAATATACAATTGCATGATGCGATGTAATAAGATCACCATGATTTTGCCCTTTATGCACGTATAATTTATTTATATCAGCAGTTATGTGATATGAAGCAAAATACAATCGTTTTAGGCTGGAACAATTGTTGCTTATTAAACAATATCCTTCTGTTGTAATAATGTGGTATGTGATGTCAGAATTTTTGAACCAGCTCTCATTATTTTGGTAAACAGTTGCTATTTTTTAATACATAACAAAATTTGGCTAAATTATTGTGTTACTTGGTTAGGTACACTGGTTGGAACTGCAATATCAGTTTTAGTTTCCTAATTTCCTAATTCAAAATAAAACAATTACAACAAATAACTGATAAAATTTTGTAATGGTATTAATTTATGATGGTAAATATATTAATTAATGAAGTACACAATAAACACACAATTTTACTCTACACTCATAAGAATGCCATAGTACAAAATGCATATCAGTACATTGCCAATAATAGAATGTATATAGATTAAGAGACATTCAGTGTTGTAAATATGAAACTAATTCTAGTAACTAATAGAGATTATTCTAATTGTTTAATAATAGTGTACTGGCAATCTATATTTTAACCGTAATATATTTCAAAATTTAATTCATTAATTTCCATCCTCCAATTTTGATTTAACTCTCTCAATATCAAATTAGAAAAGTCCTTCTTGAATTTCATAAACAAGCATGAATTTAATGAAAAGGTTTATAAAAGTGATATACTATGATTGCAATGGTGTTAGTTATTAGTGTTTGTCCGATTGGATTTTGATTTCGTTATGAGGGACACGACGCTTTCAGTAGAGATTACATCTTAATTAAATTTCTGTTTCATTCCATTTTACGAACTTCAAACAAATAAACTGAGGAAGTGCGACCCAACTGTCACTCCTTTGTGTCTGGTTGGGGAACCAGAAATTAAGACTGCAAGAATCAAATGATTGTTCATCTATATTAACTCGTTTGATATAATGTTACATATTATAATCGCATCTTTGAAATTAATTATGATTGGTGATAAATATCATTTTTTAAATATTCTTAGAGAAAACGTAAGTTGTTTATAAAATAAATAATTGTTTTAAATTGAAATTAAAACTCGTATAATGTAATATTTATTACTAGTAAATCTGTAAGTATTTTTGAAGTTTCTTGAAATATGAAAGTGATTATTAGTATACGATCGCAAGATCTAACCTAAATTAAGCTAATTTATCCAAAAATAACTGTTGTTACCTGACCTAGACATAAACTCTTTAAAATGAAATTAAGTATTTATATTATCAAAATACCACAAAATAACATTATACCAACCTGACAGAGTCTAAGCTACTACGGAGAAGGCGAAAAGGTAAAAAACAGTACTTCGTCCTGTAGGTTTGGTCTAGCCATAGTTGGCATTCTAAATGAATGAATCGACGAGTATTGGAATTCCAATGCTCAGATCTTTGGATATTATTTTAAGGCTTATCATCAAAACTATTAAACCTGTATGGTTGTGGTCACATAATACTTTGAACTAACTCTAAGGAATCTCGCATATTCCTTAAATATACATTAAATATCAATACTTTCCTATCAGCAAGCGATAACTCCAAACTTATCAAATTTTATACTGAAGGTTTTATTGGTTCTCGAGCCATTTTCACGCCTCTTAACATTTTTGGTTCGTAGTATAGCTCGCGAGCAAAACGCCGTATGCCAAATGTATTGTGAATGTAGGGTTTAGCTCCTGTTCACCTTAATCATAGTGTACCTTATGAGACACTGAGAATACTCTTCACCTATATTACACTATATTTTGTAGTTTCGTTTTCTCTGATGTCAAAAATATGTAAAGAGTTCATTTATGCTTCTACGACGTCAACCTTTATTTCTCTCCAGACAAACATATGTGACATCGAACAAACTGTCAATTCTGTTACAGTTTCCTGGAAAGTGAACTGGGTCTAAATTCAACATTCACATTGAAGCAACAATTCCCACTCCAACCGTATTTTTTTCTCCACTAGCTGCTAACTCCAGACTGGTTTGCTAGGAACTGCTAGCAGCGGTGGACTTAGAACTCCGTCTGGAACCAGGCTTCGAGAACTTTGCTGGCACTATTTACCATGTACTAATACACTAGGATGTACGAGTATACAGGAATACCCGCCAGGATGCAGCGCTTGTCCAACAAGCTGTACTACGTCATGGATTTCTTCTACGGCAATCTACAGGATGTGAGGTAATATTTTCTGAAACGTTTTGGATATCAGTGAAAATATAATATTTGTGTGTATATGTATTAGTTTAGTTACTGTCAATAATCTAGTTTCCGATCAACATAGATTCATTCTAATACTACTTTTTAAATTAGTTGCACGTAATTTAGCATAAAACGTAACTCTATATAATTTAACTTATTGATTTTTTTTCTACTTAATACATGGTGTTGAATGAGCTGTATAATTGGTATGTAACGTTATGTATTACAGGTACAAAGCCATATCGTTGACATCTAAAAATAAATAAACAACCACAGGTTTGTGAACAGTGCCACTGGAACCTAATAGTTTGAATATTTAGTGATAGGTTAAGTTATAGTAATGTATTCCCCATAAATTTCAACACTACGCCTATGTCTTACCCACCCTAGAGTTATGAAGTGTTATTGTGAACAGAAACATCATCATCCTGGAAATGGCATATGGATATTTTTATCAAAACCACAAGAAAATATTTTGCCCTAGTACACGTTGTTACTAATTGGATTACTTTCAGAATATTTAACATTATTTAAAAATTGCGCCATATTTTAATAATGTAGATGAACATTGACATGCAATTTAAGTCTTTCATTTTTACGCGACAAACCTACTCCTTTCATATAAGATTTCATCTACTTTAAAACAAGTCTAATTTTGTATATGGTTGCTTGTTTTGGGGAAAAGGACCTTCGATTCGCGTCACGGAATGTCGCGCATCAGTGTGTTTGCTCTGTAGCTCCTAGGGGCGGGATTATCACGACCATTTTGATGTCAGTGCGTTTTTCTGTTCCGTTAAGTGTCTATTCAGCCGTGACAGTGAGAGTACTATCGCTACTTGTTGAAGTGACTACTTTTTTTGGCGGGCTATGGATGTATGTTTAAAGGATTAAAAATAAAGTGATAAGGTCTTTTCTAGCTAAAAACAACTGTAGTGTAATTTAATCATGGAAGAAAATAAGTCTTTCTGTTGATTATGATTATCAAGTTTAATCAATTAAATTTGGCCTTACCTTAAATTCGTTAGAAAATTGCGTAAAACATACAGTAATACAAATTATTTTAAGAAACGTCAAAACCATTAATTGACTTTTAAAAGATGCATTAAGTTTCCCAATTTTATACAGTACAACGAGATATGTACAAGCAATGATACTGGGTTTACAAGATATTTAGCAACATTTTAAACTAGATTTTAATTTTTTATTTCAGTTACAATTAACACTTAATTTCATTTTTAGAACACAATAACAATGAAAATGAAGAAATCATTTCTGATATACAAGATCGTAGTGAAAATGAAACTGAAATTTTACCAATGTTTTACCCATTAATACAATTCTATTTACCAGTAAAGGTAGAGCTAGCATGTGTTTTAAAATGAGACTAAATTATCTTATTTATAAAAACTTACTGTCGTTTATAAAACAAAACGTGAACTGAACTTATTTCCCGGTGAGTTTAATTTGTTACTCCTTATGCACAACGTAACTTGCTTGAATTTTTGCACTAATATTTTTATAAGTCAGTAGAAAAGTGATCAAATAAGCCATATCACTTTGTCAACTAATTTAATAAAACATCGAACCATTCAAAACGATGGTACTTGATTGTTGTTATGAATAATTATTTTCAACCTATCTATTTCAATATTGTTAGTACTTTTTATGAATAGCTAAAAATTATTATGCAGGAAATAAATAGTTATTGTTTTAACACATCAATACATACGAGCAAAGATTTGTATCTACAAGACTAGCATTAGTTATACATGAATTTTATAGTGCAATTACTAACATAAAATATACTTGTAACAAAGAGCCAGTACATTCAGAAATGAACAGTGTTGTCACAGCCATTTTCATATAGTTGATTCTCTGACCCAAATCCTTATTCTTTTGTTACAGCTTCAAAGGGTTTGAATAGTTAAAATTATCTCTTTTTTTTAATAACGGCGTGTGAATAATGACTGTGTAAATTTCAATTGTGCTCTAAATCGCATTAATTTTGAATAGTTTTTTTCGTGTGCGATTATTTACAGGAATACATCTTTAATGTACTTTATTTTATATAGAATTTATAAGGATATATCGTTTGGGATGTTCTAAAATATTTTATAAAGTTACCCAGGTTTTTATAAAAATAGTATTGAGTTCTCAAGAATTTTCATGGTTAACATTAGGTCAAGAAAGCGCATCACAACCATCTATTGAAAATGCCCGATGTTTTTTTCCACTTTACAAAGTACATGTGAAAGTAACTACAGGAGCCCGCACGTAAATAGTCCGATGACGTTTGAGGCGGTGTTGCCATATCGCTGTTGACCACCAACTGTTCCTGCTATGGCGTGGATATGGTCATTACTATATAGTTATGGTCGTGTATTTTTTAGGGCAAACAGTGATGTTTGTTTATTGAGGCAGATGATTAGACTGATAAGTAATTTTCTTAAGCGGAAAACTGGTAACACTGATTAGTGTGGAGTGTAGAGGAATTTAGACGCACCTCTCACCATCTATTTTAGATTATTGTGTTCGTGCTCCTTTAGTCTTAATTAGCTCATGTTTACACAAACGCGTTATTGCTGTGAAATGTATGATTATAAACAAAGTACACTAGTATCGTAATGCTATGTGAATGTTTAGTATAGCTCCAGTTCAGCTTCCTATAAGAGCAGCGTCTGAAATCTGACTCTGTCACAGACTTGACTGCTGAAATACGGAGTCATGTTCGTCTGAAGAGATGCGAAAAAAGCCGGTGACGAAGAATTTCAAAACGGTTGCTCCATCGTGCTTTAAGATAAATGTGCACCTGATGACCATTTACCATTTATAAATTATTTTTTTATTTATTTATTTCTATTACCATTTATTTTTAGATTCATTATAGTTATGATTTACCATTCTCTAGTTTTGTAAATTTTGCTGATGTAATAATCACGCAATTTTAGTTATGTAAACCTTTCTATAATTTATTAACTACTAGTATTCATTCAAAGAAATTCTAATCTTGTCTTGTTCTAGCACTTAAGTTTGTTGTATGTATTCCACAATGTGTTTTTGTTATGTATATTGGCATTGCCGTTGAGAGAATAAATAAATGATACAAGCACCTTTCACCTAGATTACACTACATTGTGCCTCTGATGTAAAAACGATATAAAGGTTTCGTTTTGAGCTTCTTCGTCGACATATTTTATTGGATCTCTTCAGACGAACATCAGCCCAGATCCAGGAGTCAAGTCTGTTGCATTGCCAGATTCCAGGCACTGTACTAAGAGAGGGGTTTAAAACAAGAGTTAACATTCCCACCATAGCACATAATGCTAGTTTTATCAAATCAGTATCCACAAACACCAACTACTATAGATCCAGGGCACGTGTTGCTTAGCGTGAAAGTTTGTAGGAATATACTAAAGGAATGATAAACGGATCTTCCGTTTACTTACACGAACATTATAGAGGCCAAGGTGAAACATAAAACAGTTAATTTCCACTCACTCGTTCACAAACCAATATGAAATGTTCACCTTTGAAGCTCTATCGTATTTCCTTACTTTAACTCTTTCCCCAGCCCTTAGCATAACCCCAAACGCAATACAGTTACTATAGGAAACAAAACGTTCATTCAGTGAAAGAGTATAATATTTCGCCCTAGATAAACTTGTGGTTTTGATATTTTTTTACGGTAATGTAGGTAACATATTAAGTAAATGTTCTTTTTCCTATTATTTTTATTTTCTGAGCTTATGGTGCTACTGAAAATTTGAATAAGCATAATGAGCTTTGGATGGATAAATTATATATCCAGATAGATAAAATATTTACTTTATTATCATGTCAAAAATTTTAGAAATATGCCCCAATGCATATCGAGGAAAATCTGCGAGACCTATATGTATTTTATGGCCTTGGAAAACTTCGTAGTTCGACTCATAGTGTTACGTGCTTGAGTTTTGTTAAGATCCTCATAAAATATCTCTTGATACTTTTCGTCATTTTCTGACATAAATTAGGATTACGCACTGTGTTATTATTGAGGCAATGATAATGTGTTACTGACCATATTGACTATTCCCTTGATTACATATTTAGTCTAGAATTATATCAAGTATAATTACTAGGAATGTGTTTTTCATAACAAGTTTTTAACCTTATCTTGAAGTCCGGCCTTGTCACAAAATTAGTATTCATCATTGTTAGACGCAAGAGCTGAGTAAAGAACTTTCGGTTAAAATAAACACATACGGGCATATTGTAAACACATGAGTCAGGGTTCACAGCAAACACGTTGTATGTCAATTCCCAGCACACTGTAATTAAAACAAGCTCCTAATGAAACGCAATTGTCACTATTACTTTCTTCACAGCTAGAGTATATTCCAGAAAATATCCTGTCATTTTCAAAACCATTGTCAAAAAATACTGTAAGCAAATAAAATTCCCATTTTAAATCCAAGTCGTGGTCTATGTTAAATTAATGTTAAACAAGAACAACAAAGTAAAATAATTTAAAAATGTATGTAAAAGCTGTCTTGCACAGTAAAAGCTGTTGAGCTCATTTTTTTGTCATACTTTAGCATATTACTCTATAAAATGTAATCCATAAAAAAAAGTGTGGTATCGATCAATTAAAATTATATAGTTTTAAGTTTAGATTGTTACATAATCTGGAAATAATGTCTAATAAGCCTCATGTGACTAGTTTGCAAGGTCAAAATCGTCTAATATTACGACTTGTCAGTCTAATGCCTCTGCAAGGGCAAAAATTAGGACTTAAACTACAAATAGGTAAACATTTTTTAGTAGCAACATATTCACATGTACTATTAAAATGTAATATGTCAATCATTAATTTCTGGTTAAAATGTTGAACACATTTGAAAATTGAACAAGTATACGCCATCAGTTATGTAAAACAGATTGAAGATTCCAAGGAGAATAGGGAACACAAAGCCCAGGATAAGGCAGCGAAGGTAATATTGGCCAATTAAATAAACAATATAATGTTGCCTATTAAGCTTTGAAGAATTAAAACTCAGTAGGTGAAGCTATTGAACATTAAATTCCATTAGTGATATAATCAGGCCGCACATAACGGTCTATTGTTGTTGTTCAGTTAACAAACAGTTGCCAAACTGTGGGTATCAAACCGAGATTTGTCACAGAACAATATTGAACAAAACGAACTGTTTAACAAAATAGTATTACAATCAACTGGTATCCCAAAGGTATGTGATATTTAAATGGGTATTCAGGTTGGTACAAAAATAATACTTACAAGTTCGAAAGAGAAATGCAGCAAAAATGTGTAAAACTTCACGTAAACGAGGTAACCACTTCATCGTTCTGGCAGCTTGTGAGCTAGTAGTGGAAGAGATTGATTGCACATTATTTTCTTATTCTTCTACTGGTTTCGTACAAACTAGTTCCTGGAGAGAATTTCAAAATTGCTTTAAGAACAAACATTTATTTCAAACATTGCTTAATTATATTCTTAAAATGATTTGGTCTCAACGCGATAAACTATTATAAATAAACGTATGTTAAAGGGGTAATCAAATTTCATGCATTTAAAAACTTTTGATGGACAAAACTTAATATAAAGAATGTCAACAATACCGAATCTACACAATGCAATCTATATGCTCCCTACTATGACTTACTAAGGTCAACAGTTTCATTCAATTTTTAAGCTTTTGTCTTGGTCGGGTAATTTACCAAGGTAGTTTTCTCCTCAGGTGGTAACACTGGGTGACTATTCAATTTCAAGTTCCCATATCCTGTTTGTGTATGACTATATGTGGTTTAGTAGTTTTCGTTATTTTTATATTATGTTTTAAAAACTGGTAGGGGTATTTTTGTATTGTATTATAACCTACAGAGTCATTACAACTGGTATGTGGTTTAGCGATCTTTCAGCAAACCCGATTATAATACATGTACTTAACGCCCTCACTGCGACCCTATAATAAGTGAGTCAGACTACTATTGTTGCGGTTTTGTACTGTGAGGCGTCGTCTGTCTCTGTTAACGTGATAAGTAAACATGAAAGTCGCGTAGTAAAAATTTTTGGTGGCTCAGGCTTTGAACTTGATAATCCAATGGTTTAAAATGATAATAGTATATCGAACATTTGCCTTCGTTACAAAATGTACAAAGATTGAAATGTACCCTATTTTTCAAGTTGTAAACGGTTAATTCATAAACATGTACTAAAAACCTAAAACAAGTGGGTATGTAGTTTCTATAAAAAATTTTATCATTACTGACAACAGCTTAACGTTAAGATAGCAAAAGATGAACCAAGGCGTTGTTACTGCAAAGAGTATAAGAGCTCAAAGCAAACATAGCACCTAAACAAGCGATTGTTGAACACTAACAAGAAAGTCAATGTCGATATTTCCTTTGGTATCGTGGCGTGTCATCAAAGGGGAGGGGCAGGAAAGAGATAAAGTTGGGAGATGAAATGGTAAAAGCAGCCGCATTTGGCCCTATGTTTTCGTTCTGGTCCACAATTTCATGGCGTTTGTACGAATCTTGTTAGTTGAGGATTGTTTGATTGTTAATATTTTTAATAATTCCGAGTTAGTCGCTGTTTTTTTACTGGTACCTTCGGTAGCATTAACTCAACCGTAGATTGACTTAGCTGTTAATCTATTAATTTTATGTATGAAGCCTCAATACGTTAGCGTTTAAAGAAATTCTCCTCGTGGTATTTTATGTTGGCTTCGTCACATTTCATGTGATGATTTTAAGACCAGCAGTGTTAAGCAATTTTAGACTTTTGAAATTCATATTTTCTTTACGTTCTTTAATTTTTACATTCAGTGGTCTTTATGTATGGCCTATGTATTTTTTGTTACATATACATGATTTTTTAGTGTATGAACTCATTTTTTTAGTTCTGTGTTCAATGTTTTCCTTTGGTTTTTACGAAACTTTGTCAAAGAGTATTATGTGTTCTAAACAAGCACATACAGGGTTGAGATATCCGTAAATATTTCTTTATTTTCGTTTCTGACTCAAGATATTCTACGATTTGTATTAAAATTACGTATTTATAACTGACTGAGTTTTCCTTTTTCGTAAGATCCGACTAAACGTTATACATTTTTTCAACCCATCTTTGTCTGAGTACATGCTCTTTGCTCTGTTAAACAAAGAGTATGGAATTCTTTCTTTTACAGATTTCATTCACCAGATGAGACACGTGGTAGTAATATGGGTTTTGAAAGCAAGAAACATGTTGGCTGCAGACATTATTATCAGAGTTTTGAAGTGTGTGGTGATGATGCAATTAACGAAGGTATCCCATAAAAATACGAAAAAACATTGAATAATGACTATAGTGTTCACGTCGTCTATCTATAGTTACTAAGCCTTTGACTAGTACAATCCTAATAAAACTTCTTGGAGAGAAGTTTCAAGACAACCACTCTCTCCCAGAATTTTCCACGTTTTTAGGTCTCTCCTGTATAAAGGTTTATCACAAAACACAAAAAATTGTTCTCTAGATGGTACTTAAACTCCTACCATTGCAAACGTAAAATATTTATAGTTCCTTGATCCTTTTTGGCCCATTGGCAAATTGATTCAAATCTTCCTGGATACAAAATATACGTAACTTATCACCCAGAATTAAAGCAACAGGCTATGAAATTGGCAGAACATAACCTCTTAGTCTTGAATAAATCCAAACACAAACGCTTTCACATTCAATATCATTGTGTGCTCTGGAAAAAACGTCGTTTTTTCTGGTGGATTTTTTATTACAAGCAATGACCTTAATTTTAATGATTACTGCTCAACATGGACCAAGTTCTAAAGAAGCGGTTCTGAACAAAAGACGTAGATTCCTGTAAAAGGAAATCTTGGTCCTGCTTGAAAATTCAAGGCCTTATACTTTTGTCTGGAGTTGGTAGATGATTTCGATTTTTTTTTTTTTGAACAAGTGAAACATTGATGAGGATAAAAATACTGGCAAAAATAACTTAACGTCGAAGAAGAAGTAATTGGTCATAGAGCAAGTGGAATAAATGTTGAAGATGTATTATGAAATGTAGTTTTATGGTACGATAAACTTGTGTTTTAAAAAGTATATTACTTTTTTATGTGAGCGTTACATTACGTTTATCGTCAGAGAAACATTTATAAATAACTTTATATAAAAATCACGACATCATATTGGAACCATCTCCATGACAAATTTACAAACAAAATCTGGGACATAAAATAAAAGTAATTAACACCTAACTGAATTACAGCACAAACAATACGTAGTTACGCACACACATTAGACGTTAATGCGTTCATTGAAAAAATATGTAGATTTTCATCACTCAACTGCAGCGAAAATTCTGGCAGAACAATGTAACTGATAATGACACAATACGGATTTAGGTCAAAGTATACACTACAATACAATGGCTGCAACAATTGTGTTCATTTCTGATTCGTATTGGCTCTTTGTTACAATTAATATACAATGGTAGTTAAACAGTTCGCTCAGAACAGAGGTCTAATTAGATGATAGTTCGTTAGTTCACTACTATTGATTAATATCATGCGATATGTTGAGGACGAACTAACCTGACTTGAAATTTTTGTATCAATCGTAATTTCTGTAAAAGTAATATTCGAGTGAATTAATGTAATAATGAATTTATTTATTTATTTAATAAAAGCAACTGTTGGACCCAGTAATAA
Source organism: Homalodisca vitripennis (assembly GCF_021130785.1). Classification (NCBI taxonomy): domain Eukaryota; kingdom Metazoa; phylum Arthropoda; class Insecta; order Hemiptera; family Cicadellidae; genus Homalodisca; species Homalodisca vitripennis. The sequence goes on along the minus strand of NW_025780554.1, from coordinate 41,761 downwards.
CCAATTGATGTTGAATATTTTCAAAAAATTTCGCATTGAATTCAATGTTAAACAAACAACATGAAAAACTTAAATGAAACTGTGTAATTGATTTCTCTCCTTTGAGGAACGCAATCAAATTAACAAAACAACTGATTTACAAATCTATCGATATAAAATGGTTTTCCCAAATATTGAATGAACCGATTGATCGTATGTTACCATTACTGGTCTATATATTGTATATATTACACTTATAATAACTGTGGGTGACTACAAGTTTGAAATATCATGTAAAACACCGGTTGTTGTTTGAAGTTAACAGTTGAACGAAACACCGCTGGTAATCCAATAAATACACGCATAGGCACATAAACAAAAACACAACCACCTGTGCATGTGAAGCGTGTAAGTAAATTGTCTTTAGTTGGGAAATATCTATTGGATTAGTAAAACTCTGATAGAATTAGCAGGTATTTATGTATGTAATTTAGAAAGTAACGATCTAAACAACCCTTTAAATAACAAAAACTAAAGATGTGTTATTTATCAAAATTGAATTGTATACGTATGTTTTATACAATTTTTATAACATCCCATTTTTCTTGTAACATGCAGACATTATAATTATAATTATAATTATACAGTAATTTTAATATATACATATTCATAATGTATACGATCACTATTCCAGCATGTATACTATGACCATTTCAGCATGTATACGATCACTGTTACAGCATGTATACTATCACTATTTCAGCATGTATACGATCACCCCAGACATCTATATAGACATTACTTTCAGTGTCTGGCGATAGCCACAGGCTACTATAGGGGGGTTAGGGGCTTGCTGCTAGGGCGCCTGTGGGGGTGACGGGTGGTGCTGCTTGTTGCGGTCACGTGGTCAATCGGTGTGTTACAGTGATTGAATGTGTCTTTGCTTCTTGATCTTCGTTTTGGATTTTTCTTGTATTTATCGCAATATCTATAAAGTTTTTCTTTTTTTATTTTAACTATTATAAATTAATGTACTGTACACAATATGAGGTTGAGTGGTAGAGTGGCCCAACTGCGTATCTTTAGTAAAAACAATTTTCATTTAATTTCATAGCTAACTGACGCTGATTTAAACTTTATATACGAATCTTACGGTTGATTTTAAATGTGTTAAAAAAACAAAACATATTTTGATACTCTCCCATTCCAACCTCCACCAGAATTACAACAGCTAACAATCAATTACATTCTTAGAGGAAATTTCTGTTCGTTTTATGAAAAATGAGGTAGTCTGCTTAAAAGCGCAAATTAACTCTCGACTTCTGGACTCAAAGTTTTGACTACTAAGTTCCTGTTTCCGTCTGCACATACACTTGTTAACGTTATTCTTAGGCAGCTTTTGCTGCTAGAAACTGTTGGTACAACTCGATTAATGTTTCTCAATTCTCCACTGCCCAGCTGTGTTCACGAGATGTTATTTTATCCTATCAGCAATCAGATACGTTTCATAAGACCTTCGGATGGATCTTTCTGATGCTTCTAATTAAAATGTGTGTTGTTGCCGTGCAACTCTTAATTTTGTAAAAACAAGTCAAATCTCTGTACGATGATTCTTCACGGATATCAAAATGCCACGTGTCTTAAATGCTCCCTTTCATAACCTTATGTACATAAATGTGTGTGTGTGTGTGTGTGTGTGTGTGTGTGTGTGTGTGGTGTGTGTGTGTGTGTGTGTGTGTGTGTGTGTGTGTGTGTGTGGTGTGTGTGTGTGTGAGTGTGAGGACTTCATCCACTAACCCTAAATGGAAGATTGGGGTATTTAAAAAAATTTGATTACGGTTAACCCTAGCAGATACATCTCATTGTAAGAGTCCTTTACTACATTATTCAAATTTATGTCTCTTGCAATTAGCTATCCATTATTACATTTATTACATTTTTATTATTACATTTTTTTTGTATTTTATTAAATTATTTATTTAATTCGATTTCATTGTATTTTCCAAAGTTTGAGCTAATTATACAAACTAGGTTTAACAGGCTTTTATCACGGAATTATAGCATAATTGAAACTGAAATTAGGTAATCCATAATTAAATTGATATATTCATACTATATTTTCTACATATTTATGGTATTAATGAAATAAGCATAAAAAATTAAGCAATGAAAGTTCATAAAAAATTATTTTAATCACAGTTATACTAATATTTATATATATATGTTATAATATATATAAAATCAAATTTTCTTTGGTAGTCATTACTTTAATGCCTAACAATAAAATTATTTGAGTCTGTAAATACAAATACAAATTTGATTTTCATGCAAAAATTCGACTGTGTACTATGTCGATGAATTATTTAAAAACTGTTTACAAATTATACAAATGAGTGGTCTGTAAACATTGTCTTTATGTGATGGAATCCGAGCTTTAAAAATAATTCTGCTTTTTTCCTGGAAACTGTGCGTTGTGATTTCCGCTTGGGGTGGCACATCGCAATCACCCCCAGCAGGTCTTACCTTCAAATATTTCAACCCTATCTCTGGTGTGGTGTTTTAATCTTTTGTTTAGTTTTTTAATACAGTTTCTGTAAACTCCCCACTAATCCCAGATTCAAGCAAGTAGTGATTTTCAGGATAAATCAATACAATTATATTTAAAGAACAATATCTAGACAGTTGGAATTATGGAAAATTCAAAGTTCAACAAATGTAAATCATGGGTATTGGATACAGAAGTTAAATATTTGCCTATTACTACTAAACGAAAGGGTAAAGTGATACTTGTTGTAAAACGCAAATAACATAGAATTCAGCCTTGCTATTTGTTTTTTATTGTGGCAGCACTATTAAAAATAAAAGGTAAGGTTAAAAATAAGAAGGGTATAAATTAGTTCACCGACGATGAAATGAATACATGATGGTAACCCCAAAATACTGACATAATACCTAATTGACCCGATCAAAATATGATGGGAAGGTGAACAGATAACTTGAGACAGTACAGAAAATGAAGATCTGGTTGTCATGTTATTCGTTTGAAATGCACGAATAAAATTCACTGAGATGCATAATTTTTGCTTCTTCTGTTACTAATCACATCGATATACTTCCTTCTGCGCCTCTTCCTTTGTCCAGTGTGTCTGTTTAAAAACTGTTTATGTTACAAAAACTATTTAAAAATACAAAAATTTTATTATTTCGGACATATAACGAATATAGAACGTTACTCACGACAGTTTAGGATATGAAAGAGATGGTAAGTTTCGATAGAAAAGTTCCCTTATTTTTATTAAAATTTTAGTCCAGGAGCAGAGAGTCAATTCGCATTGTAAAAACATACAGTATTGATTTTACCTGAAATCTTTGAAAACACTTCTCCCAAGAAAGTAATTGATCAACAGTCGCGCTATTTTTGGTGGAGAGGTCTGATGGAGGTCATCAAAATTTTAAATATTTTCAAAACTATAATTTTTTTAGCTTCAAATCAAATCTTTTATTTGCTCGTTAGAATTACAATAAAGAGGTACACAAATTATGAATAGTTATATCATCTTCAGAGAAATTAGACCCGTAGTTTATATACCAAACTTATATACAATATTTGAGGGATCGTTTTAAATTGTGTTAAGCTAAAAAAATAAGACCCTTATAGTATCCTTCTATTTTGATCACCACCTAAATTATGAATTATTTCTTGGTTCTGCCAATTTTAAAAGAAATTCTGATTATACAACGGAAATTAGGTCTCGGTTGCTCCTGTGCTTATAAAATTTATAGTCAAGAAAGAATTGATAATATAAATATCCTTTGGCAATGTTTTGGATTAGTGTATAAGTTACTTCCTTTAACTCTATTAGAATAACATGTATAGCCATAATCACTCTTAATGTACAATAACTTTGCACATGGAAAAATTATTTAGAAATGAAGTTTTCTTGAACCTAAGGAATAAACTAACGTGTTTTTGTTCCTTACTTTATGGCTGGATATAAGCGCTGTGCTTTATTTGTATGCATTCATTAAGACAAACAAAAATCTACTCTCGAGTGAAGTACAACATTTATAATTAGGAACAAACTCTAACTTCCTAAGTTTGGTGATTAAATAGTAAAACAGTTTTAATAAATTTGGATTAGATGTGTCAACAAGGAGATTTTCTACTTGAATTTTTACCAATGATTTCATGTAAAATACACAAAAAAATAATTATGAAATGAAATAAAACATTAAAACTTAAATAAGAAACTCGTAATTTTGTTTATACACTTTTTTACAAAGTTGACTTCTCCAATCACATCAGTCTAGCCAAATGACGTTTGTACAGGAGATAAGCCTTTTGTATTAATTTTATATCTTAGCATTGTTTCCTACGAAGGTTCATATTTTACAAATTCATGCAAATATTTACAACTTTTATATGAATTAAGTTACTATTTTGTCGTCATATTTTGAACACTTTCATTATAACTGGTGGATCATAGTTTATTTATTAGTTTCAAATATATTTATAGTAATTAGTAAAATCTTATCTTTATAAAATCTATATATTCATACGATAGAATTATATAATAATACAATAAGATGTATCAGTAATGAAAATTGTAGTTACACCTCTTAGCAAAATTCCTTACTATTTAATAACACTTTTAGTTGTTCTCGACGTCGTTACTTCTCAACTACCAGTGCTAACATACTGTTTTACTGTTGCTGGAATCAAATTAAACTATAAATATAGATGGTATAATAGCTTTAATGTTGAAATTATATGTTAAAAGACGATTACACTACTAGTGCTGTTTTTAATTCGTCAGCCATCGTGTTAAATAACATACCCAAAAGCCCCAACAAAGTAGCTCAAACGCCTCAAATTACCGAGGTAACCCCAACACAACAGTAGGAAAAATTAGCTTAAAACCAACCTATAATCAATAATTAAAAAGGGAAGCAACCACCAATATCTATAACGGAAAAAAATTGGCCAAAGAAACCAAACCCATCCCAGACACTAAAAATAAAATGAAATAAGCAGACCAATATTATCACACGCAGAATGTAAAAGTATCAATCCAACATATAAAAATAGCAAACAGAGACTCAAGAAAAACGAAACAAAAGCGGAGCAAACTCCATAAGAACATACCAAGCAAAGATCAAACAGTCAAACACTAATAAACAGCTTAATGTTAATCAAAACAAAAAAAAAAAACTGGAGAACAACAAAACAACAACCACGAATTACAGGTTAGATCGTAGAACAGGACCTCGCTTAAAGAAAATAAAAAATTAAAACATAACAACTAATCAAAATATTAACAAAAACACCAAAAGATAACGAGCACCACTAATACTGCCACAAAACCAAACCCCAACAAACCAAAAAATCTATCCCACGACGAAACAACACCGAAAGGAACACCCGAAAAAATAAAACCGAACAACTAACAACTACACGAGAAAAAAACCCCAAAACAAGACAGTAAAGACAAAACCAGGCTTGACCAAAAAACAATACTTTTACAACAGCCAACACACAGCATAAGGACGAAGATACACAATACAAATAATACTACGCAAAGACCACAAAACAAAAACATAAAAAGACAGGAATTTCACAAATTCAAGCTAATTTCAAATGTGCAACACACAAAAACCCCCACAACACACTATCAGGACCATAAGTGTTCCCCCTAGGAAAAACCCAAAATGAACCCCCCCCCCCATACACAACAGTACCGACCAGAGATCCAAAAAATGAGATGCCAAAAAAAAACCACCACATACATCCAACATGCACACTAATTCAAATCACATCGACCCACCATGAAATGCTCACGAGGAAAATTACCAACCCAAAACCCAGAGTTATTAATGCCCACAAAAAAATCAACTAGTAAACGCGGTATCTCCAGCTCCCCCCTCATAAACCACTTCATCCTCATACCCCATAACAACGTGCAACACACACAATAACATCAACAAAACATCAAACACAACAACAACCAAACCACCACCAAACCCTCCGCTCACCCACACAACCCCCCAACCCCAACCCTACCCTAATCGGACCCCCAACACCAGCCCCTCTTCCCCTCCCCACAGTTTACTACTCAACACACGCCCTAATACCCCCCCCCCGTCCTCCCCCGGCACTCCACCCACGCACCCCATCCTCCACCCCAATACCTATCCCCCCCCTCAGTCCCCTCCCTCCAGACAATATCCAACCACACCGATCCCGCGCCCCCCCCCCTTACGCCACCCCCCGAGTACACCTCACACCTCACCGCACCTCTCGGGATACCAACTCGCCCATCCCCCCACCCGCCGTCCATCCACGCCCCCATCTCACCCTCCCCCACCCTAACCCGCCGACCCCCCCGCCTCCGCCACCCCAACACTCGCCCCGCCCTACATCGCACCACAGCTAGCCCCCCCCCCCCACGAACCCCCCACCCTAGCCCACTCCGCGCTCCAACCCCCCCCGCACATACCACCCGCCGCCTCACCTCTTCGTAGCCTACCCACATACACCACCCCCCCCTCCCCACAACGCCCCCCTACCCCTCTCCCCCCCCGCAAACCCCCCCCACAAGCGCCCCCACCATAACCCCCACCCAGCGACCTTCCCCCACCCACCCCCCCACGACCCGACCAGCACACCCCCGCCACCCCCCCATCCCCACTACACCCCCCCGCGCACCCTACCCCACTCCCCCGCATCCCCGACCACCATACCGCCCCTCTCACCCCCACTACCCCCTCCCCCTCCCACACCCCTCTCCACCATCTTCCCCCCCACCCCCCCCCTACCCCCTGCTACTCCCTGATACACCCGCCACACAATCCGAAACCGCCCCCCCTTTACGGCCACTAACACCAGCCTCCCCCACCACCCTCTCACTCCCCCCCCCCCTCCCACTCCTCACCCAATTAGCCCCTCCCCCCACAACACCTACCGTTTCACACCACCCCAAATCCCCCCCCGCCCCCCCCCCCCCCCCCGGCCTCCCCCCGCCCCTTCCCCCTCCCTAACAACAACATCTCCCCTCCCTGCCCACCGCACCCTACCGCTACCCCACTTCCCCTACACCCTCCACGCCACCCCGCCCCCCCCACACAGCACCCCATCTCTCCCCACCCCCTTACCAGTTACCCATCTCGACCGCCCACACTCTTCGCCTCCCCCTTCTTCACACCCACCCCTCCCCCCACCTGCCCCCCCCCCCCCTCCTCCCCAACCCCACCACCCTCCCCCAATCCCCCCAACCCACCCCTCAACCCCCCACCACCCCAACACCCGACCAGTCCCCCCCGCGCCCCCCCCCATTCATCACCTCCTTAACCCCCCCCCAACCCCCCACCCCCCCCATGCCTGGCCCCACCCGCACCGTCCCCCCACCCAATACTAACCCCCCCCCCCACCCCCCGCAACTACACACCCTCAGACGCACGGCCCTTCCGACCATCACCCAACAAATGACCCCAGACACCCCACACTCTCCCCGACCACCCCTCGTTGCAACTTACCCTCCAGCCCCGCCTCCAGGCCACTTCAACACACGCAAACTCTGCATGAACCCACCCTGCCCCTACTCCCCCCAATTCTCACCCCCACCCTCGCCACCCCAGCCCAGACCGCCTCATCCAATCACCCACCCCCCACCACCCCCTCACGCACCCCCAGACCCCCCGAACACGCTAAGACCCACACACCCATCTAAACCCACACCCCCACTACCACCCCACGCCACCCCCCACTCACCCCCCGCACGCTCACCCACCCCCCCACGCTAACCCCTCCCAACCATACCACACCCCCACATCCCCCCAAACCCCAGACGCCCTGATACCTCATCCCCGCGCGCCCCCATCCTACTCCCGACACGCTCAACCCCCTTCAACCCTCAACCACCGTCACCACTCCCCCCCCGACCCCCCACCGCTCACGCAATCCAACCGACCCCCCCAAACATACCCTCCCAACCGCCCCCCCCCCAATCATTACATACCCCCCCCATCCCCCACCTCCCCAGCTCCCCCGCCTACGCGCCTCTCCTCACCATCCCACCTCCCCCGCCATCCCCGTCCACCCACCCCCCCCCCCCCCAACCACCAAACCTCTCCCCCGCCCCCATCACCCCCCAACACCCCCGCTCCGATCCCACCTAACCCCCACCACCCCCCCCAGTCCCCATCCCCTCGCCTACAGCCCCCCCCCGCCCCGTCCTGGGCACCACGCCCCCTACACCTCCACAACCCCACCTCCCCCCACCCCCCCCCCCCCCACTCGCACGCCCCCCGGACACCCACTCCCCTCCCCCAACCCTCCCCCCCCCCCCACCGAACCACCCCCCCCCCTACGCGGAACCCCACACACCCCCACCCCCTGCCACCAATCTCCCTCATACCTCGCCTCACACCCCCCCCCAAATCCCTCGCCCCCACGAACCACCACACGCCCCCATCTTCCATTCCTAAGCCCCCACATCCCCTCCGTCCGGTCAGCCATCGCTGCCGCCACACCACTACCCACTCCAGACCCGATCGACCCCCCCCCCCCTCACACACCCCCACCGACACTCCCTCCCCCCACTTAACAACCACCCCCCTCCACCGCCCCCCCCCCTCTTCCCCGCCCACCCCCCACTCCAGACAGCCCTCTCCCCCCCCTACACCCCACTCATCCTCTGCACACCACGCCCTACCCCTCCCTCCCCCCACCAACACACACCCACCCTCCTCCGACCCCCCTCATGCTCCACCCCCCCACCCTAGCACCCCAGCCAACCCGACCCTCTTTCCTCCCCCCCTCAACACCCACCAACCCTCCCCCTCTTCCCGCCACCACAACTCCCGCCCCCCCACCCCCCCCTTCCCCCACGACCCCCTCGACGCCCCCCCTAACCCCACTCCCCCCCCCAGCGCCCACACTCCCCCTACCCGCCACCCTCCCCCCCCCCTCCCCGACCCCCTCCACCGCCGCCCCCCCTCCCGCATACCACAAAAGGCCTCGCCAACCTCCAACCCGCTCTCACCTCCCGCACACCTCGCCCCCCATCGTCTCCAAAACACCCCAACTCTACACTTACCTCTTCCCGCAACCCCAATACTCCCCCCCCCCCCGCCCACACTCACCCCCCCAACGCGCACCCACCCCCCCCCCCACCCACCCTACAACCTCCTACACTCGCCACCCTCTCCTCTCCGCCTCCCCCACATTCCCCCTCCACACTCACAACCACCCCACCACACAAGACCCCCTCCTCCTCTCACCCCAACCTCCACACCCCCTACCCCCGCCACCACCAACCAGCACCGCCCACACACCCAGATCTACTCCTCCACTGGGTCTCAAACTAACACCCTACAACCCCTAAACCGCCCAGCACAACCATCATCCCCGCCACTACACCCCGTGTCCCTCACCACCCCCCCCCCCCCCCCACCACCCCGATATCCTCACCACCCCGCCACCTCCCCCCCCCCCCCCCCCGGTCCCTCCCCTCCCCACCTACCCCCCCCCCACCTCCTCCACCATGCATCCACAAACCCCCCCGACCTTGCCCCCCCTCCCCGACCCCCGCGTCGACCCACTCCCCCCCCCCCCTTCAACACCCACCCCGTCGTCGCATCCAACCACGAGCCCCCCCCCCCTTCCACCACCCCCTTGCCCCCCCCCCCCTACACCCCCACCTTCCCTCACGCTGCGCGCCCCCACTTCCCCCAATACCTGCTCCCACATACACTCCCCCACAACCCCCTCGCCCACACAGTATACAACTACCCACCCATCCCACCCCGGACCCCGCACCCTCCCCACCACCCCACTTCTCTCCCACCCTCGCCACCCTCCCCTCGCCCACCCCCCCACCTCAGTCCCACACAACCCCGCCATCCTGCCCCCCTACCCCCGACCAGCCCCCCCCCTCCAGCCCACCCCAAAATCCCTCGCCCCCCCGCATCCACCACACCCATCCCCCACCTATCACCACCCCATCGCCCAAACCCCCCTACCACACACCCGCCACCCTCACTTCATGCCCCCTAACCCCCCGTCCCACCCTTTCAACCCCGCCTCCCCCACCCCCAACTTTTCCCATTCCCCCTCCATAACCTGCCACAACCCCAAGCTCGCCTCCTAACCCCCTCTGCCCCAAACCCACCACTAACAAATCCTTTAACTCCCTCCAGCCCACCCACCTTCCACCTACATAGGCCCCCCCCCCCCTCGACCGGACAACATTTCTAAATCTGCCTCCCTACCTTCTCCCCCCACCCCCCCCTACGCCCATCCCCGTCCTCAATCCCTCCTTCACCAACAGCAGCACCGCAGCACTCTCCCTCCCGCCCCCCCATCAAGCCCCTCCAGCCAACCACCCAATCCTCCTCCCAAACCCACCCCCCCGCCCCCCCCCACACTCCCCACTTACCTATCTTCACCCCCCACCACCGCCCCGCACACTCCACCCCCCCCACCCCCCCACGAGCCCCCTCCCAACATACCCTCACCTCCCACGACCCATGCCCCTTCCACTGCCCGCCTCACCTTGCCACACCAGCCCCCCCCGTACCGAACCCCACCCCCCGCCCTACACCAACCACGCCGGCCCACCCCCCAACGACCCTCCTCCCTACACTCCACATACTCCCCCCCCGCACCCCGAATCCCACCCGCCCCCACCCGTCCACCTTCCCCCCCCTCACGTCAGTCCTCCCGCCCATTCCACCCACCCAACGCGACACCACAAATGCCTCCCTACTACCCGCCCCAGTCCCTTCAACCTCCCACCCCCAATACCAAACATCCGCATCGACACGCTGATAACACACCCACCACCCCTCTGCACCACCGTGCCCCTCGAATACACCCCCCCCCCCAGCCCCCCGACCCCCCCCCTACCTCCCCTACAATCCCCACACCCTCCCCCCCCCACCGCCCCAACTCTCACTCCGCCCCTCCCCCCCCCACTCAAACACCCAACCCCCACCCGCCCACCCCACCCCACCCCGCCCCCCCAGTCCCAACAGCACCACCCATCAATCCACGCCTCCACCTCCCACCACCCTCCCTTGACGCCTCCCGTACCTCCCCCCTTCCCCGCACCGGCCACCCCACCCCCCTCACCAAACACACTTCCACTCCGCCCTCCCCCATCCGCCCCACCACCCACCACACCCGCCTACCCCCCACCCCCCCCCCCCATCCCCCCAAACAAGTGCCCCCCCCCCTCCACCCCCTCACCTTACCACCACTTGTACACTCCTCCCCCCATCCTAGTGAAGTCTCACTCCACCCTCAGACACACTTCTAGCGTGCCCCCCCCGTCTCAACCCCCCGACCACAACATATACCTCGACCCTACCCGCACAACACCCCACCACCCGCCCCCGCACCTTCCCACCCCCCCACGCCCCCTCCTACTCCATCCCCCCCCCACCCCCCCACCCCACAAGCCCTCTCCCCCACGTCACCTCCTCCCACTCCCCCCACTCGAGACCCCTTGCCCCCACACAGCCCAGCCCCCCTTCCATACATCCCACACCCCCCCCACCCCACAATCTTAACCCACCATTATGCCCATATCCCACTCTCCACCCCACACGGCCCCCTCCCCCTCCCCCCCTCCAATCCCCCACACCACAACACCCCCCCTCCACTCCCACCCCCTCCCCCCCACCAATTCCCCCGACCCCAAACCCCCCCCCCCTGCTCTCTATCCCCATATCCACCTCAACACCCTCCACCGCCCCTCCCCTCGCCCCCCCCCCGCCCCTGACACCAAGCCCCCCCACCACCACCCTCCATCCGACCCCTCCTACCTCCCCCCCCACTACGAGCCCACAATCCCTCTACCTCCCCCAACCACGCGGGACCGCGCTCAGCTCCCCCCTCATACTCCCCCCCCCACATCCCTCTACTCCAAGCTCATACCGACCCCCACCACCCCTCAGCCCCCTCCAATATCAATCCCACAGCCACCCCTAACCACTACTCTCCCTTCCCAGCCCCCCCCAAAGACATCCCCCCCCCCCCCCCCCCGAAACCCCCTCGTCCCACCCCCCCACAACCCCCCCACCCACCAACACCGCCACTCACGCTCCACAAACCCCCCCCGAAAACCCTCACGGTACCCCTACCACCTTCTGCCCGCCACTAGTAGCACCCACCGCGCTCGCCCCCCCCCTCCGTACAACAACCCCTAACCCCCACCCCCGCCCCCCACAACAACATCCACCCCCCCCACCCCACCTCCTCCACACCCCCCCCCCCAAAACCGACCACGCACTGCGTTGACACCACCTCCCCCACCACCCCTCCTCCACCCGCCCCTCCAGTTCCAAACCCTCCGCTCCGGTATCCCTCACACCCCCCACCCGCATCCCGCCCACCGATCTACCTTATGCGAAAGCAAACACCAAGCATCTCCCCATCACCGAGCCTGCCCCGCACGACTTTTCCCCCCTCTCAACCCCACGCCCGTCCATCACCAGATCACCTGCGTTATCCTCACCCCCCACTTCACCCAACAGCACCGGCCTACGCAAACAACCTGCACTCTCCTCCCCCGCTGTCCGAAACCACCCCACTCACACCCCTACCCTCCTCACCCCACTCCAACTCCAAACCCCTCCACCCCCAGCCCCTTGAACCCGGCAACACGCCCCGTCGCGCCCGAACAACGTACTCACCCGCCCCCGCCCCCAACCCACCACCCCTCCCACTGCCCCCCAACATCCGTCCACCCCCCTCACTCTCACCCGCTATCCCCCTCTTCCTACCCCCACACACCATACCCCCTCCCCAACTCCCCACGGCTACACCCCCACTCCACCCCCCACATCCACCACACCCACCCCTCCCCCCCTCACCCCCCCCCAACTACCAGAACCACCACCCTACAGACCCCCCCCCCCCCTCACTCCCACGTCCACCCACGCCCTCGCAGCCTCCCCACCACCCGCCCCCACTGCATCCCTTCATCCCCACCAATACCGTTCCCCACCCCGACGCCCCTTCCACCCCCCCCCGACTCCCAACACCCCCTTTCGTCTCCCCCCGCACACCCACAGTACCCCACACCCCACCATCCATTTTCATACCCCGCTACAGCCTCCCCACCTCCGCCCCACCACCCCCGACCCCCCCCAACACCCTACCCTACTGTTATCCGCTACCCCCCCCCTCCCCCCGACAACCCCCCCCGCCATCTTGTACCCCACAATACTCCCTACACCCCCCCACTCCCCCTAAGAACACCTCTATCTCCTCCCCTTCCCCTTCACCCCGCCCACCCCCCGCCCTCCCCTTCATCTCCCACTTTCTCCCCAGACCCCCCCGATCCCCCGCGTCCACTCCCACCCGCACCCCAACTCTACATCACCCCCTCCTCCCCCAAACTCGTCCGTCCTCCACACCCAGAACCATACCCACCCGCCCCCACAAACCCATGTCCCCCCCACCCCCACCCCCACCCCCCAACCCACCACTCCCTTCCACACCGTCACCCTACCATTCTTTCGCCCACCTCCGCGTACCCCCCCCACCAGGCCAAAACTCCCGCTACCACAGCCCCCCCGGACCCCCCACTCCCCCCACCCTCCCCAAACTTCCCTTACCCATACCGACCCCTCCGCTCTCCCTCCCCCATCGCCATAACCATCTACCGTCGCCTACCTACCTCCTGCACAACCACCACCTCCGACGATCAACCGTCCCACACATCCGCCACACTCCCCACCCTACCCCACCCCAACCCGCCCCCACCCTCGCACCCACCCACGACTCCCCACCCCCCATTCAGCTCCACCCCATGCCCTCCCCCCTCACCTCGCCCCCCCCACCCCCCCCCTCCCACCATTCCATTCGACACCCCCCCACTAGATCAGACAATTCCCCTAACCACCCCCCAACAACCCACACCCACCATATTTACTTACATATGAAGCCAGCACTCCTATAAATCACCCGAGTCCACCACACCTCCGAAACCCACGAAAAACCTTCACCCGCGTTCAGGTGAAACAAGAAACGGAACAGAGACATGGCCAACACCACCCAGTCTCACAAAAAAGCCACATGATGAATTGTGCAAACCCAAACCTAGTGATGAAATACCGCAATGTTTCAACAGTTTCAAGTGTGATCATCCTTTTCACCTAATAAAAACATAAAAATTGGCATACCCAGACCAACCTACCGATGACATAAACCTTACGAGACAAAGAACATACACACGCCTAAAGTAATCCAACGCCGTGCCAACACACAGATCCTAAATCCCCCGCTTAAAGTAAAATTAAACAATAGTTCCTTAGTCCAACCTACGTTAGAACGAAACATCTAAAGAAGTGTAACTAAAATTTCTTTGTAATATGGGACTTTTAAGATTTCTTGAAGCTAGTGCGTATTTCAAGATGTTGCCACGTGGAGCTTTTTCGTTGACCTTTTCGTGCTGGACTATTTTTATTCACTATAACAAATAGAACTCAAGAACTCGATGTTAACTTAACGCCTATCCTGAATTACGTCTAAAAATACTATCCATAACCGATCCGTCCTAAAATTCACTGGAGCTGAACTTCATAAAGTACATCAGAGATTTTCATTTATAAATCAATTGAAAACTTCAGTTTAAAACAATAACCTTTAAAACATCTTTAAAAAAATAAAATTAATCCTTAAAGGATACCTCCACCCATAAACGAAACGTACGGCTTTGTAATATGCTTGTATTAACCATATAAAAACACACAATTAAAAATGTAACAGAACAAAAAGCAAAATAGGTTAACCACGTTTCGATTCATTAAAACTCTACATTTAATTTGGTAAAACTCGCCTGACGTGGTTTACTACAAACAAACAATACATCTATTAGTGGTATTTTATATCCACATATATGATTATACCGCCTGTAAAAAAAAATCATATTAATTTCACTCAAATTGAACTTAACTCTCAGACTTAACAGTAGAAATAAAAAGAAGGACCGCCTCAGGACTTTTAAATTTCATACAAATTGTAATATTGTGTGAGCAAGAGCTTGCAGCAAATATTAACTGACGTAGGACCTTAATGCAGCCTCTCATCATCCCCCCCCCCGTGGGGCCCCCAAAACCCCCCCAGGTGTGTCCCCACTTGTCATCGTGTATTATAACAAAGTAAAAACTTCACGTCCTCGTTATTAGTTAAAATCTGACACGTTGTATCGCACTACACCTATTCTATTTAAATTAAATCTATTTTGATCCTAAAAATCACTAAGCCAGATTGAGACATAAAAGTTTTGAGGTGAAATTCAATAGGGACCAACGTGTTAACATCATGTGGACCCACTTCATAATTTTGAAAATCCCTGTTCATGGGCAATGCCAAACTGGTTTTCTAAAGTTGTATTACAGCATATAAATAATAATAATTAAATTGAATAGAGTCCTGCGGAACGTAATTTAAACTTGTTCTTCGTTGAATAGTGTGTTATGACATCACAACTAAATGCTTAATTAATTTTAATCACTATTGTCAATTCTTTTATATTCAATGTCTTAAAAAGCATACAGTAAGCTTGAGAGGTAACAAAACTTTTTTATTTAAACTGGTTTCTACATACAGCTGTGTTGAGCACAGAGTAATAAATATCCAGATAAGAACAGTTTGTAAGAATTTAAGTAAAAGATATACTGTTTAACTGTAAGTATTAATTGCGTTTGGGGTCAGTACTGTATTGTCGACACGTGGTACAGTTAAAAGTATCGGGCTTCAAATATTTAGTATAAAGAACCCCATTAAGGTTACACTTCCATTTGAATAGTCTATGGACTTAAAATTTAGTATTAAGCTCTAGTTCAAAATAGGCTAATCGAGTTCCATTAGTGAAGCATTTTTAAATTTGGGGTCACATGGAAAACTGTGGATTGTCAAAAACATTGGCCTAAGTAAAACAAGTTTTTTAACAAAACTAGCAGTAAAAACAAGTATCCCTGTGAAGATGAAAATCTACACCGTGAGATTTGGGAGCTTTGACTGGAGTTTGAACAACACTTTAAGTTTTATATTAAATTAACATTCAAGTTGAATCTTCTCATTAGTGAGAGTACTACTAACTCGGAATGAAACTGTTTAACTGCAATACAAAGGAAACTCGGATTCACAGAGTTCAAATCTTATTATCGAGATTTATCAACTCACCCAATAATTAATGGAACGAATAGAGATATATTAGATACAAAGGGCTAACTTTTGGTAACACCCCTTTCATGTGGAAATAAACATTTTTAGTTAAAAATATACTCCATTGCAATCGAATTTCCGGAATCACGATGGTTAAAATCGACAGTTCCGATACCAATGTTGGTTCTCCTTGATTGTGTATGAGCCCTTTTCCTGAACATCAACGAGCGCAGATGATTGAAAAAACCGAGTCAGTTTTCTTCCAAGAAATAACGCAGTTTATTGTAGTTTTTGAAGCAACTATGAAAAGATGGTATACATTTTGTCTCTAGTCTATTTACTATTACCAATTGAAACTATTATTTTAATACTCTATTCAATACAGTATAGAAAAACTGAAGCAAAAATAACATTTGTTCACGAACGGACCCGAATAATGCCATAGTGACTTACAACAAATTTTAAATGTGTGTTGTGCTTTTTACTGTTTAATATTTTAATTTATTTATTTGTTTCCAATCATATTCTATATTAATAAATAAACAATTCTAACTTATAACAAAGCTACATGCTAAACATAACAGTAATATCTGCATAATTCAATTACACATTTTTAAACAATTTGAACAAGATTGAGGTAAATATATTATATAGGGATATTTAAACTTTATAATCGGGTCCTTACCATTAAGAAACAACAGTGAAAAACAACTAAAATTATTATGATAAACCTATTTCCCTTTTTACCTTTTAGTTAATAACATCACAGGAATTGTTTTGTGCTCTAGTACTTAATGTGAAATATGATATATAAAAAAAAGATATTGTCATCATGCTGAGATTTATATAATGGAAGAAAAACATACTTTACTTTATTTCTAATATCTCTGTATTTTGTTTTCATAATTATCGGCTATATCAGTGACTGTTTTTAACCATTTGCTATAGTCCTATCAGCTTTACTCCCCCTTTAAAAAATGATAAATTTGTAAATCGTTTTTCATTTTGAATCCTCAAATAACTTTCAATCATCATATTTATTTATTATTTCTATTTACAAATTAAGTTAACCGAGTCATGTGTTTCTATACTGTTAACTTAGAGTATTATTAAATTAAAATTATTTCACAGAGTTATTTATATTTCAAAATTTATGTATAACCATTATTCTTTTCATACCATAAAAGTTTTAAAACTACTTCGTGCATATTCTTTCCAAATAGCACTAGATAAAAGATTTAAGAAAATTAAAACATTTAATGTACTTTCCTTCAAAAATACAAAGAGATTTTTCTCCATAGCTATGAATATATATATAAATATCATATATATATATATATAAATATATATAAATCTATTTTATATATATACAGCGGGAATAAAAGTTATTTATAAACAATATAGAAGTAAGTTAATACACATGAGCTAAACATACTGTACGCTGACAATGAACACATGAGTTGTTGCTTAAAGTTTGGTAAGAGTATTAAGTACATCAATCCATATGCAATAAAAACCTAAGGCCATATATTTTGGCAAAATACATTCACTACTAGATCAATTTAATATAGAGTAATTATGCTTTCAAAAATTACTGTTAGGCTAAAACGTCAATTAGTTGGCAAGTTGGGGTAATCTATCAAATGTGCCGAATATCAATTTAAATTGACGCCGTTCAACTCCATCACTACATGGTAATTGAAAGTTCCAGGAAAGTGTTTTTGATTACTTTAATTATATCAAGGTAAATTTTAAAATTGTGGTGTTGTTTATTCTGTCCAACCTGACCTATTTTCAGTAATTGAATTACACAAATTAATCACGAGTGACTATTAGTATGTCACAAAGAGATAAACTAATTATTTTCCCAATATCGATTGAATCGAACTAAAACTGCCCTGTTGTTCTCCCCCCCCCGCCACAGGTAATAGTTTAAATTCCCTCCAGGTTTATAATCTCATATATCATATCTACACAGGATACCAGCAAAAAACCGATTTTTCATTTAAAATCTGGGCATCCTATCCTTATGCAGTTTACCAGGAGCAGCACATCTAATGTTTTATTGGTTTTTACCACATGGGCGATAACCAAGCCTACACATAAGATCGTGCCCACTCCTTGGCCTGCTTTTAGACAACATAAAACTGATACACGAGTCTGGCTCCCCTACTTCAAAGGGGACATGGAACTTATGATAGATTGCCCAAAATCCTTTCCTTATGATTCTTGGCAGGACTGCCATATGCCCCCCAACCTTAACTAAATAATCTTATATTATTTTGCTTATTTTGATTTAGCTCGTTTAAAACAATATGAGTTTAAGTGAGATTTTGCAGGATGTACACCAAAAATTCTATAGCAATAGAATTTGTATTAATACATTCATTAAATGTGCCACCCTGTCTTTATTAGTTACTATATAGAATGATTTCATATTGTTTTATTTATATACACGTAACATTGCCTGAGGCTACATTAAAATTAAGTTAGTTGTTCAATGAAACGAGTAAAATTTGGGTTATATGATACAATCCCACCATTTGCTAATATCCCTTGCTTTATTATATGATTATCAAGCAAAAATTAAGATTTATCCTTTCTATGTAATGATAGTTTTCCGAGATAGACGGGATATTTCAATTGTTTCTTTATGAGGTGGTAGCTCTATATCAATAATTATAAATATTACAAATTAGTTGAAGTATTATAATTTCTCCAATACTTCGGCTACATGTTAACAGTGTTTGGATTATTTTTCCTAAAAACTAAAATTATTGTATCTTTACTGTCATTTGATAATGAGGAAATATACGAGTAAATCCTTTATTTTTTTTCATTAAGGATGAAGATCCATACCACACGTTAAGAATAATGCAATAAAATCGGGAGAATAATAAAAAAAATAGAATAATTAGTCGCAAGATTTTGAAAAACTGATACAAAACCCAAACATCAGTACTGAAAAAGTAACTACATATACAAGTTTCCGTTAGGAGAGCGTAAATGTTATTACACCATATCAAGACAGTAGGAAATTTTATAAATTATAGTTTTCTCGTTTATTACACAGCCACATACATTGTGATTGATTTGATTGAAAATATAGGTTTATCTCTCAGACAGAAGTACAGTCAGTCTTGTGCGACCTATTATAAAACGAATGTTATAAGATTTCCTAGAAATGGATTCCTAAACCTGGTTCCTTCCCCTATTTTTAGTTTAAAGGAATAGTGGCTCCTAGTGCTGGTTGGTTTTGACATCCTCCAGAGATTGAGGATCCTGCATTCTTCTTTTTCTTAGATGCCAGCAGTAACCGCAGTCAAAGATAAATATGCTCATCAGTATTTAGTTTTCCCTGGCACTGCAAATAACGACTGCAGAATTTATCATTTATAATACGCGTGGCCTTTCTTCAAATAACACTCACGTTGAATATGCTCAGTAAAGGAAATGAAATTAATCTTTAGGTTCTTTATTTCGTTCTTTACGTTAGGTTGTCTGCGCAAAGCTACAAATGTACACCAGTCAAGGGTAACATTAGACTAAGATGTTCCATTATCAAGTTTTCATGGTCTAGGGCTGGACAACTACCACCCACTACTGTGTTTCATCGAGAGCAAAATGGTTTAGTGGTGTCCATCAGCCTTGGAAACGGCTAATAACCACAGACTACTCAGGACACACTTGTGGCAATTAGTCTCTTTTTTCTGTTATATAGGTCAGCTTTCTCGTCACCTGGTGATGCCACAATACCACGGTCCTAGTAAAACTGAACGGTCGTTTAGAATGTTTTGTGGTACCTTCCGGACTCAAAATTTTGAGGGTGACCTGAGTGCAATCAACAGCCAAAAAAACTGCAATGGCTATCATAGGAATATATCATGCAGGATTATTGCTCTTAAGCACCTTCCTAATCCTACTGGAACTCATACATGAGGATAGCACAGATGTCCCCATAGCGTACAATACAATGCGGGTGATGACCAAGAAATATGCGACGAAATGACTGTACGTGGAAATCTAGATCCTTAATTGCAGTTTATGTCCCCCCAGCATCATATATCAGTAAAACCCAAAACTAATAGACATTTGAAGAGTCCGCCCCAAGTACCAAGACAGCATTGCAACTGTGGTAAAAAGAAACAACAGCTAAAAAACCCTCCCCACTAGCCACGAGGACAACTCTCGCAGAAATGGTCCTGTGGAATCCCGAAGGAAGTTGCAATTGTGGTTGCGGCGCTGTCTAATGGAGGAGGAGCGTCAGTCCAGAGATAATAGTGAATGTCCACTACAATCAGCCCACAGCGTAATAATGTAAGAAAAAGGAAGTATTGTCGAAGGATTCCCTCTATTTCAATAGAGACATAAACTTATATTTTCCAAATTATAGGGATATATTTATCCTTTAAATTCCTATTTATCGATATATATTATATCGATTTTAAATTATAGTAATAACATATAAATTCAAGAATCGATTGTCATGTAAGGAAACAAAGCTACACAATATATAATCGATACTACAGATATTATTCAAATGTGTGTCCCTTACAATTTTAAAATCAAATTTCCCCTTTATGTTGGTTTGTTTTCTGGCGGAGGGAAAACAGCTTGGAAAGACATTCAAAAGTACTTCAAATCTGTCAAAATTTGTATAAATACAATCACATATATGGGGAATATTTTCTAACAAGAAACACGTTTGTTTTCCTATGGAATAATTTTACCTCACAAATTTTCTATGATTTAAAGTTTTTTATTTGATGGCTCCTAAACATGGCCGTTTGCCTTATATATATAAATTATATATACTATATATATATTAGATAAAATTATATATCTTCCCCCCTACCCCCATGACCCCTAATAACCACCCCAACCACCCCCCCGCCCCACTCCAACCTCACTCCCCCTCCACACCCCACTCACCCTCCCACTAAATGGGTAGCTGATACATCTTGGAAGATCATAGAAGAGTAACCATAGGTCATAATTTATACCGATAAATTTAAAAAAACGAAGAAGATAATTTGAAATTTAAAAGATTCGTTTTTGATTATCGTTTTACAGATAGTGTTGGAATTGACCCCTTACGGTCCTTGACAACTTAATCACTTTTACAGGCATCCCTTACACAGGTTGCGTCGTAAACAAATCATCCTGGAAGCCTCCTCGTAACATCCTAACAAGTTATTTTTAAGTCAACTGTATGTAAAGGGGTAGTCTGATATATATCAGGGTTAAATTATAAAAGCTTTTTAAATTTGAATCAATACGTCATCTAACAGTAAACTTGAAACGTTTTTAAAATAGCTGTTTAATCAAACATTGGTATAATATTTATTCACTCACTATTAATGGGGCTTAAATCTCTCTGGAATGCAATGGAAATAAGTATTGGGTAAACTCTATTTAACATTTTTTGACATTAATCACAACCTATTTCCCTGACTCATAATGATAGCTTAAAAAGGGTTTTATTCAAAGCATTGTATTTCGTAACTCATATTTCAACGTACAAAATATCTTCACCAAAAGTATTGGCAAACAAAATGAATATCTAAAGAATTTTTGAGCTCATAGAATTTTATAACTAAATACAGAAACTGTAATTGTAAGTCCAATTTGAAGACAACACGAATAAGCTTTTTAATTTTTGGAAGCAAGCTTTTAATACTTACGAAATCTTTTCCTGAATATACATCAATAAGAGATAAACGTATGTAAGCAAAACAATTGGAAGGACATTCTCTTTAAAAACATTTACGAATAATAGTTAAAATGTTCTGAGTGTTTACCATATGTTACCAGTTAAATGAGGCTGGAAAATGTTTCAGGTATGGAAGAAGAAAAGTAGCACAAAGAAAGAATAACCGTGTATTCGTTAATAAATGACAAAAACTTTAGTAAACTTTATCTGCGATGGTCTAAGATATCAATTGTCGAGATAGATTTGATTTATTAATGTCTATAATAACCTAGACAAACATAAATCAATGTTTTTATTTATTTAGAGAATGAAAACTTATTTTAAAAAACATTAATAATCAAAACGTACAATAACTCATTATAAATTCTCTAATATATAATTACCATGTAATGCCAAAAAAAAAACAAAGCAAGTAATATCATAATTTTTTAATAAGGAAATAGTAAACAAATCATAACAATTAAATATATAACAGTTCCGTCAAGGAAACATTAGGGGTCTTACGTGGGCAAGTAGGCCTGTCTATATACCCGAGCCTCAGTTCACAAAAAATTAAATTGATACAGATGATATTTGGAAAACTTTTAACTCAAAATATTGAATAAAATGTTACTAAGATGCCTTAAAAATATTAGAAAACAACCAGTTAACTTAAAAGGTTAAACAATAATCACGGGGAAATAACAGATTTTTGTAATAATTATTTATTACGGTAGTATGAAAAAAATGAGTACAAATTATAGATTTTATCGATTTAAATAGTTAAAATTTTTAAATCAATGCTATGGGTTTTTAAAATATTTTGACCAGATAAAATACATTGTACCAGAAGTCAAATACTTAGGCAAAGCAAAAGGGTACACCGAGAGCACAGTGAGACGTGATTGCACCATAACACGTCCCAGCGGACCATCACGTCCCTAACCGCACGTTGTCACATACCTCATTCAAATACATCTACACTAAATCAAAAAAAAGGCGAGAACGACACACCACTTATTGTGATGACAGTTTTTATTTTTTTTTTTTTTTTATTTTCAATGCAAAATTTCAAGTATATAGCTTCATTTTAAATTTATTGACAGATAAAAACAGCTAACGACCCCCATTTTATGGCAAAGATATTTTTATTTCCCCTAGAAAAACAAAATGAAAAAACTGTGATCAGCACACCACACTGAGTGATAAGCTTCAATGATGTGCTCCAGCCAAATTTCTATGTTTTGGATAATCAACGTCATAAATCTCATTCATATATTTTGTTGTATAAAAGAAAGTTTCATCATGCATTATTTTCAAGTCAACAGATACCTTTGTCCTAGATATCTGGCCACAGTATTTCATATATTTGTTTATTAAAATTTCATTTGCAGTCTTTAAAATATAAAAAAGTATACCCAAAAAAGTCACCATAAAATTAATGTTTTAATGTGTTTGGGGGGCAGTTAGGATACCATTAGTTCGTAATTTTATATTTTTAAAGTCTCTAATGAATAGTTCTAATTCTTATTCAAAATATGTATTTATTTCTGTGATTGCCCACGTTGCCATCAATGGTTACCCATAAGATCAATAAATTGCAATAAAATATTTTCCAATCCCTCAGCCTAAACCCTTGGACGAAACAATTAGTCAGTGTTTCTTCATATAGAAACTGAAAAGCTTCCATTTATAATTTATTCAGTCTGTTGGTCACTTCATATTTCGAGGGTAAAGTTGGGGACAGACGGACAACAATTACATTTTTATCCCAATGCCACCAAAGTCTTTTTTTTGGGGGGGGTTTTTTTCCACAAACAGTCTCAATATTACATAGTTCTTACCACAACCGAATAGGCATTTTTAATATAAATTCGCAAACGATTAATAGCTTTGCTAATTTTTACTTCTATAATTACTTCCTTATCACGTCTACATTACATTTACGTTATAATTGGTTAACGGCTTTATCGCCACTCTTTCCCTTGATGAAAGAGTAAGTATGTTATGAAATAGACCCAAAGTACAAGACCCAAAGTATATAGACCCTGAAAGGAATATGGTAACTAGGTGGGCATTCCTATGTTTCTAAATTCCGTGATTCTCTTTAGTTAAAGGAAAACAAGTAAGTTTTTTACAAATCCCTAAATGTTGGTGAAGCTAAACGTTCCTAATGATAATATAACCGAATGTAATCACCGATGGTTGGTTTTCAAAGTAATTTAGTCTAGTTTTCTTGAGATTTTCTTCAGCAAAAACAAATGCCGAAACCTGCAATGATACGGATATATTAAACTGCATTCCGGAAAAAACACTAAACAATGTCGGTTCCACAATAGGTGTTCTACACTCAATGATACACACAACAAAGTCTTTCTTTTGGGAAATCATGACGTCATCTGCAAGGGACATGAAACAGTTGTAAAATACTTCCATGTTTTAACCAGTTTCCCTTAGCTAAATAGTTGTTGTATAAATAATCTTTTTTAAAACAAAACCCTCAAAAATAATTGTTTTTACTAAAATCTAACCATTTCTCTGTTTTAATTGAAGAGTATTTCAAAAGAAGAATGGACGTTCGGAATTTCGCCATCGGCTAGTATATAATGAACATAGGGCCAACAACACATTTTGAGCAAGGAAGAATCGACTCTCTACTTATAAGTATCTTCTACCTGCATTCCCTGATACGTGTGGCCTGTAAGATCCCACCCGAGTTTTCTATGTTTTTTACTATATAAAACTAAAGAATTGCTTGGCCTATCACCAGGTAATTAAGTAGACAAAAGCGTTCATCTTCTTAAGTTACTGCTGTTGAAGATGAATCATCCTCATATAGTCATTTCCAGCTACCTTTAAAAACAATATACTCTTTTTAATTTTCAATTTTAATATAAGCAAACTAGAAAACTCGCCTATGTACCCTCAAATAAATTGTTTTATTTTAACTTGATAAAAAAATATAAATTCAATACTATATTATACACAGAAATAATGAACACTATTGAAGTTTTACTTGTTGAAAACAAGATATTTGAAATTCCTTACTAGATTAAATACAAATTTTATGAATGTATTATATAAAGCAACATAATAGTAAATCATATTTACGACGAAAGGAAAAACATTAACGCGTATTGCTTTTTCTGATTCTGATTAAAATTGTAAAATTTATAAGTCCGTAGATTAATCACAAAGAAAAGGAAAAACATTCAGACTACTAAAAAAGCTCGTTAGAAGCCAATATCGTGTTATATTAAATTATCGTTTTGGGAAAAATTTATGATTATTAATTGGTGATCAAAATTTCAAGTATACAAACAAATTGTTTTGTTTTTGCTTTGGCATTTAACGACTATTTTAAAGGGTCCTAAAATATCAAAATCACTGTTTATGGCAAGAAAAAAGGACATAAAAGTTGTAAAAATGATTCTACTTTTTTGGATGAGCATAAAGTTTGCCGATATTTTATTCGACATATCTGTGAAACGGCAATCAATTCGCACCAAAAATATCTTATCTGCCAAAGTTGAAGAAACGTATCTTTTCTGTATTTTTAAAAATGTAAAATTGAACATTGTATTAAAAAGTTTTAATTTCCTAGAAGCCGTACATTTCTGTATTTTTACACATTCTAGTTGAAACCTAAACTAGATCGGCATCATGCATTGAATGAGAAACATCGTCTCACAGTGAAGTGAATGTGACGTTGTTATTTATATTATTATGTATTTTTTTACATAAACTCAGTAAAACTACTGGTCCAAAATTAATTACTTTTAGAGTCAGATTTTTACATGATTCATAAATAAATTTAGTACTTCAATAACGATTTGGAATTTGTATAAATTAATTTATGAAATAACACTTTCTTGGTTTGAATACCTTTCATCCGCCATAATTTCATAACTGTTTGCAAACCCTGAACGTCTCCCACCCACAGCATATTTACAAATTTACGTATAATTCAGCATATTCGTAAAATTAAATGCAACAGATGCCAAGTTGGTCGGTGAAACTTGCGTGGCGGCTAGTAGTCATGATTTGATTGCTGTTAAATCCCACATTCTAATGTCGACCAAATATTCATTGTCACCATAAGTTTTACCTTATATAGATTCATAAATGCTTTAATTACGATAGGTTTATGTATTTTGAATGTTCAGTTTAGCTCCATTTCACCTACCCTTTATTGCAAAGTCCTAAATATCTAACGCTGTCTCAGACTTTATTACGCTCCCCGAGTCCTTTTTCGTCTGAATAGAATCCAAAGAAAGTCGGCGAAGAGGAAGCTCAAAACGAACCTTTTACAACGTTTCGACATCAGAGGACTCCTATAACATAGGAGAAGTGTAGATCACTGATTGTCCCCCCTCATCAGTGGCCCAACAGTTGAGGTGAAATTAACCTATTTTCTGAGTTTAATCAATCACCTACTCACAGATTCACGGACTATTAAAAAAAGCGTACAGTGATAAATCGACATGTTAATTAGACTGTTATATGATTTTTTCCCAATTATTTGTTTTTATATTTCGTTAAAATCTAAAATTTTACTTATTATTCATGTCTTATATCTCCTATTGGATTAGTTAAACCTAATATCAGATTAAAATTCCCACTTAATAATCCTTTGTTAATATTCCTTAATTAATCATTAGTCATCATAGGACTTAGTGGAAAAGGCATAATGACCCATTCTATCTCTGCGGTAGCAGTCAATTGTGTTAAAAATCAAGTTAAAATAATTATCACATACGACCAAATACATCAAAACTTATAACTGAATACGTGTACTACATTGGTCAACCATAGCGGTGAACCCTAACACACTGGTGTCAAAGTAATCCGTACGGGGTCTGATAAAATCATGTATAATCTTTCTTACTGACGTGTTAATGATATTCTAACATTGAAAAACTGTCTTGACGATAAATAACACAGAACAAAGCAAGGGATTTTAAAAAGTAAGTTATATTTTTTATATCGGATTCTCTTGTAGAAATTGCACTTTTTGGTTTGAATATAAGAATCTTTCCTTCATCATTGATTTATTCTAAAAAATTTGTACTTATAGTGATTTCACCATTATTTCTAACGAAATCCAACCAAATGCGTTATAAGATTTCAACAAGGACCTGAATTGGCCCTAACTACGAAAATGTGCGAGCTGATTGGAGATATTTCCACAAACTTAAAGGATTAGAAAATAATTGCATGACTCCTGAAATTATACAAAAATATTGAAAACACTTAAAAAATACAACATCATAATTTTAAAAAGGTAAGCCTGTTTTTTCATCTGAAAACAGTTTATTTTTTCTTATCAAGTTAATTTGCTGTCCCATGAATTCAATAAAATATTCTGATGATTTGTTAAAAATCAGATATTTTGAGGCCCACTTTCTCTAAAAATTAAACCTTCAACTAACGTAAATTTTTATTCAGGTTAATGTATAGATGAATAACACGAGTATATTTTAAATTACTGACTCTCAGTGTATTTATTTGATCATGTACAACACAACTGTTTAAAGTTTCACATAGATTATTTTAATCAAACATGTAAAAAAATAACAATAATTCTTATGACTGTTTCACAAAAAACTATTCAAAGAATTGAGTTAAGAAGTAAAGAAGGTATACAAATATTAGTGATTTTTAACAAAAATACAACTTATTACATCTTCCTGTATTGTTATATATTAACTAAAATGGTTAATGGATGGATACAAAATCGTAAATAGTTATAGCTCTAATTTCTTTAAATTATTATCGAAAAATTATAATAAATTTTAAAAGAAATTATTAGCTGTGCAAAGGAATTTTCCATGTAGAAAATTTGAGCTTGCAAACTAAAATATTTTTTATTTCTTCCATCGAACCTCTGCCATTTTATTTAGTCTCGTAGTTTCGTTAAAAGGAGCGAAAACGGTGTATTTTTTAAACACCAAATCAAATCTAACATGGAGGCCTATTGAAAAAGAACTCTAGAAGACATAAAAAGTTTAGAATCAGTTCCAAAACTCAAAGAGAGGGAAAGATGCATTTTATTAATGCAGAAGCAGCAGGTACGGGATTTTAATAAAACAAGCAGTACTGAGGAATATAACGAGCAGCGAGCGCAGCGTCCGACAACTAGTCGCCCGATTTAGTATAATGTCAGAACAGACTGTATAATAATTTCAATGTAATCCAGCTTAACACTGCAGCCACTGCACTGTTACTGGAACAGTTGCAATATTTCATCTAGCACAATAACCACAACAATATTTGCAAGGTTCATCGAAATACTCTTGTTTTTGCCATTGGAATAAAATGTTATTGCGTTCGTAATACCACCACTTATGATTAAGAATCGTCAGGAAAAATCCACATTAGGACATGAAAAACCTCACAATCCCGTCAAAATTGATTGCTTTAGAACATTTCATTACATTTGATTGAATTATTACAAACAAGTAGATAAGATAAGTTGAACGGAACGACTAGTTGGTGCTAAGATCCGTCAGACCAGATTCATTAAGTTTGAGGTCCAACACTATGGCAACGCTTCACTTAACTTGGAAACTGTTCTAATATTACTGTGGTTAAAAAACTGTAAGAGTAATACCTAAGACCTAAACCCTGATAAATGTGCCCTCTTCGCACCACGGATGGCAGTCCAAGCTGAGCGTGCCTTTACCGTTCCTTGACTGTCATAAGATTGGAATGAGGTTATCTCTTGTGCAACTAACACGATAAAAAATTTTCAATATTCTACAATAAAAATAATAAACAAACCAGCCGGTGAAACTAATATTTTTAATACATAAAATAGAATGTATTTACAGAAAAGTTAATGTGTATACTAATAAGTAATTCATTACAAAAGAGTTTATAAAATATACGTTGAATATGACTTAATTAATTTATTGTCCTACAAATATCCAAACCCCCAATTCTCTATTGGATAATTAACAGTATGTTGCTTGGGGATTAAATTTAAAATCACTTAGATACAAAGTCGTTAGTATTGGGGTCACCACAAACATGTAGATTCAAGATTATTATTAATTCTAGAGTAAGAACGTCAGATATTTTCCACAGCTTAGCAGGTAATAAAACCGTAATACAATTATTACGTAATTTGGCCGATTAGAAAGTTCAACCATTCATTATGAAAACTCAAAGAAATACATTTAGGCCTCTTCTGTAAACGATGATCAGCCCAATATTTTAATGTTTTCATTACCAAAGCGGTAGATTAATATTACCCTGAAATTCCCTTTTTTTAAAAAGCTGTTTGTTTTGTAAAAATAACGACATGACTCCTGTAAACACGCTACTTTAATAAGGTATCATCCAATGGGGGAATCGTCTATTCCCGAGAGTACAAGAGTAATTAGTTAAATATTTAATAAAAACAACCAATTACATTATAAACTATTACAAAACAAAAGTATTAAAATTAAGAAATTTTCAACACCTTGACGTAATAAGGGTTTCATTCAAAATCCAAGACAAATTTTTCAGATGCGGCGCTACGTAATAAACGTGGCAAGTACCTTGGTCATATTAATCTAAGATTAAGTTTAACCTTCTTAAACATTCTTGTTAAACTATACTTAACTTATTTAATTAACACGGTAACTGTATCCTCAGCTCGTTGTACTATAATACTTTTAAATGTCTTAATAAATTAATATTCCTGTACATTGACAGGAAATGTACAAACAAACTAAAAAAAAATAATTAAGTAAAGTATGGAGAGTGACATCGTGACCAGGCTTTTATTAACAGCCTTTACCCACCCTGTCGCTGAACTTTAAATTCGAAAGTATAACCAGCTGCAAACCTGATACAAAACAGATTGACCCCTTCGCCTTTTTAAACTCGGAACGCAAAAACTCTGTACGCCATTCTTTCTCTCAAATTCATTAATAGTTCAGTATAGTAAATTTTATATAAATGAATGTAATTTAATCAGTAATTGCATTGCATCATTAGTACAAAGCACGATCCATGGACCCTGCCATAAAGTCTATACCATTTACGATTTACGGCTAAAAGCAATTTATTTAATTATAAAGTTTAAGTTGTCTGAAAATGACTACGAGCTTACTGTACTTGTCGTGTTTCTCTCAAAATAGTAAGACAAGGAGAGAACAGTTCTTTTAATAATGGCTAATACTTTGGGTCCCTCCGGTTTGTTTCTTCAAGTCAAGTGTAAGTAATGCATTTCCCACAATGCAAACAGTAACCAAATCTACCAATTCAGAATAAAACTAATTGGATTGAAAGATCATCACTTATCTTCAATTACAGCTTAAAAGCTAGTTTGGTGATTGTAAATAGTCCCGTTTACATCGTGTTTGTTTGATCTAAAATTATTCTAATATCTCATCAGATGCATAACTTATTTTTCAAAACACCATTTTCATAATCCTGAACTAGTCAGTAATTTTTTTATTCAATAACAGGTTTGGTGTCACCTCTTTTTGCTTTTTTTAAAGTTCATTTATTTTTTATTTAGATTCTATTAACTAATCATCGTTTACAAGTTCCGAAAATGTTGTACAGTTATAGGTCTCAATCCAAAAAAGATCTGTTACATACAACGCTACATGACTGCAATCTTTAAAACAACTCCAAGTTTCTTCTTATTAGTCTAGTGAATAATAACACTAGATTCTGAGGATATATCATACATATCAAAGTTACAGTTTAAGTTTAGGATCAATGAAATCGGAATTAGACAACTCATCATTAAACTTACTTCTAGGAAAAATGAATCAGTATAGTATGTAATAATACATTTATTTGCTTTAATTCGATTGGTAGAACTCTTTAACCCAGTATATGCCTAGTGACCTAATATTTAGGACACTTGTAGTGTTCTCCATAAAGCTTACTATCTGAAGTAAGTTTCAGCTTTTTCTCTCAACATTTTGGCAGGGTGGGCTCGTTTGTGCTGTCAGAGAGAGAGTGAATTCTAGATAGAGATTTAGTAGAGTGAGAGAGCGTTCTCACTGAAATGTGCACTTCTGAGCAACGCAATCAAGTGGGAAAATGCTATCAACTAGTATGATTTCTTTAAGACTAGTGTTACAAATTTTGAGGATTTCTGCAAATTTCAACTGTTCATGACTCGTGTTCGCCATGTGGCGAGAGAAAGGCTCTAGCGAGTAGCAATACTCATTATTTCGGCAGGTAGTTTTAAAACTCATTTAAGTACATTTTTTCCTAATAACTGACTAACTAGTTATACATTTATCTTAGAAATGTGACCGTTCTAAAATTCAAGGACCGTTTTAATTAGTTATGTTTCGAAATTGGCCCGTCCAACATGTAGTCCCGTATGCATATGCCCTACAACAATAAATGCTACCCACGCTCAAATAGAGTTTCGACCCTTGTATTACAAGTTCCGTGCACTTAGTAATTGGGCATCTAAACTTTTTGTTTTTAATCATCAAATACCAAATTTTTTACAGTTATTTTAAAAAAAATCTCTGAATAAACCTTGTTATGTATCGTACTTTGAATGTGTGTTTTTAGGAAACTTGAAAACCTTTCATCGAAATTTTGGACGAATGCAAGAATGATGAAGAGATCCAAGTGCCAACCTGATGAAGAAATTGGCCGTATATTATTCAGCCACCAATCAATGCAAATTGATAGATGTCACTGAATGAGGCCGGATATCAGGGGCCCTCCCGAGGACATGACTTCAAATCCATCATCTCCAGGGCAAACCAAACTATTGGCCCCGGCTGAAGTTTTCCCGAAGAATTTGAACCTGAGTGGGACAACAAAGATGAAGAGGATCCTTTATCTTTATTCACATCGAACCAACCTTACCCTCTAGTTCAGGCGGACTCGCAGCTCTCGCATGGGACATATGCACAGGCCACCAAATAAAAAAGGTAAGACGAATTCAGAAATTTCACCTGAACGAGAAAGCCCAGCAAAAAAGTTAAGTAACGCACATTCAGCGCACTAAAAAAGCTAGTACAAATGGGTCAAATGAGGACCTAAAACTAGATTGATACTATTGTGTAGATAATAGACCAGGAAGTTTACAACAAAAATTAACACCAATGGAACAGTTTTTTTGTATTTACAGATGATGATATTGTAGATTATTCGCAGAAGTTGAGAAAACAAATCTCGTAGCGCTCGGCGGCATACATAACCGTCTCACGTTAGGTGTAGATGTAACTGTCGATGAAATGAAATGTCGCGATTCATCAGGAGTTGTAGTTGTTGAGCATTTGGTTTTATGTCCATTACCACTCTAAGGACGAATATTTTATGGGAAACAGCTTTGGACACTCCGCAATGAATTAGTTTTATAAAATGCAGCATTCTCCTATAGACAGATTTGGAGTTTATTATGTCAAATTTGCATGTTTGTGATATAATGACAACACTCAATGCTGATGAAAAGTATGTCAAAAGTACAGTCCCATCTGTTTGATATGCATTTGAACAAAACATTTTATTTGATTACGCACCACATGAGGAAACACCACCTCATTGATGAGTCTAATGGTCCCATATTTAGGGAAGGCAATGGTTTGAAACAATTCATCAGAAACAAACCTATTCGTCGCTATGGATTTACAAAATTCTGTGGGTTGGTTGCTGACAAACCCAAAGGCATATGTAAGTCTTGGTAAAGGGACCCCAACCAAGGGAGCAGCCACAAACCTTGGACCCCTCAGTGCGATGAAACACTTTGGGCCTTGGTGCCAGTGTTTGTTATTGCAGTACAGTGTATGATTCTGAAGAAGAATGGTGATTTTCCCGTACTTCTTGTTTTTTGATAATTTTTTTTCTGTGGGCCCTACCTTTGTTTTGAGAATACTCGTCCCCAAAAGATATAAGAGCTATTGGTAACGGTGAGACGGAGAACAGAAAAATGCAAAGTGCCCACTGACTGATATAAAGATTTAGAAAAGAGAAAGAAAGGGGAAACTTTTTGATACGAAAAAGTAGTATGTGATGAAAATTTAATTATTGCAAGATGGAATGACACACATTATTGTCTCACTGTTGTTTTCAAATGCTGTTGTGGTTGTACCAACCCATACGCGTTCACCACATCAGTTAAAACGCTTTTCCTTCTTAAAGCCATGAAACATGCTTTCATCATCCATCAACCAAACCTCATACAGACCAGTACAACAAAAAAAATGGGCGGATGGGACACGTTTCGGATCAAAATATGAGCCTGTAACCGCATCCCCAAATTCAGAGGTAAGAAGTGGTATTCCCTCTGATTCTGTGACTCGCATTGACTGTGCATAACAAAATGCCTGCAACTTCACCGCCATGCTGTAGGGAACCTTGACCCACTAGTCTTTCCAGACGGCAGAAACTTTGCCTGTAACCTGCTAGGAAACATATTGGTAAAGAGGGTGCGCGACAAAGGCTGGACGGCCATCGATACAATCAAAAGTGGACTCCAAGGTTTGACATGATTGGACCACCTTGTTTTTCCTCAGGAAAAGCAAACGAGATGTGGGCCATTGCCATCGCCTAAGTGCCACTAACCAGATGCCAAAAGTGTGAATGTTGGTCTACAATACCTAAATTGTTTTATTGATTACCACACAAAGCCATAAACTACAAATGTCACTTACTAAAAATTTTATTTAAGCTTGTTTATATATCTTTGGTTAAAACCAACATTTGAATTTAAAGTACATAAAAACATACTATATCCTAATGTAAATGTAAACCCTTCTAAAAATAAAAAAGCAATTTTTGGGCAAAATTTTTAGCATTTCACGTCATAATTTTCCCTACTGTACCCTTATAATAGGCCACCCATTAATTTTTACGAAACGACGATGAAATTTTTACCAATTATTTGTTTATAATGTGTTGATGAGAATACATTTATAGGTATAAAATAAAAAACTGTAGAATTAAAAAAAATTAAAAAAAAAAAAAAATAATTCAGGCATATCTGGGGTTTTATAGAACATTGTAGGTAAAATTATGTACATGTGAAACATGCATACCTCTAATACAGTTAAAACCAATATGGGGTATATTCCATTTATGCCTGCTCAAATCCGGAAAATGAACGGAAAATCGGTTTGATCTTCTCTCCACAATTTTTCCAAGTGACAATATGTATATTGTCATCAACACGTACATAAGGTATTTTCCAAACAACTTTTGGTTAAATTTATTTTAATTTCGGTGTGTATAGCCGTTTGCAAATTGAACGACAGAATTTTTGTCGAATGATGCTTCTCAATAGTACAAACTCTTGTATAAACATTCAAGTATAAATGATATTATAGTTCTTCTGCAATCCCAAGAAGTAATTTAAGTAGTACGCCGCAAAATGAAAATTTCCCTTTATCTTCCTTTAAATTTCCAATTGCGTAGAAATATTCCAACCACGACATTTTCCCATCCATGTAAGTATCACAGTGACGAGATTTAGTAAATTCTTTATATGAATAGTTCGTAATTACCTAACATTTTTAATCCTAACTACAATTTCCGTCCCGATCACAGTTCATCTCTTATATCATCAAACAAAAATTCCCACGGCATTATATACTAATTCTGTCTTGGTGAATCTTCATAATTATCTGCAGGCTTTAAAATTTTTCCCTCAAATCAACGAGAAAACTTTTGACTGAGGCAAAAGTGCATACATCATAGAGAGTTGGTGAATTAGTAAGGGGTAGTCAATTTCATCGCAATTTTATTAGATGAGATATTCGAAGAGTATGGATTGTGGGAGTGCCATTCAATATCAATGAATTTAGAATCATCGGAAATTAACGTTTTCACTGATAACTAGTATATCTTTTGTGTTTTCGACATGTCTGATGTGTATTAAATAAACCCAACGGATTAATAAGAATAAGCGATTTCTCCATTGTTACCACTTTGACAGTTCGAGGGCTACTGAAAATTTGTATTGCGTTGTTCTCTGTAAAACAGCGCACTGTGGATTTTTTACTAGATTGATGTATGACAATGAACAAACAAACACCCATTGTCATGTTTCTTGATTTCACTCTAATAATGAACACGTAAATTAATAGTTACACCTACTAAAAGTTCACTAAATCACCATTTTGGATCTTCCAGGTCGTATATCGAATTCTGGATAGATTATTTTGTCAGTAAATAGGAAGATTAATTTACTGTTTCGGGTCCTCTCAACAATTTTAAAACCCGGTCCAACTAGATGGAATAAAATTCGTTGTAATACGTTTTGTCCTTCAATTCCCGTTTCTATAAGAAAACCCTGTTACAATATTACAAGTTATCCCTTATTAAACATCAACTTTGTTAAATTACAAAACTTGAACTTGGTGACTCGTGCCATTTATTATGCCTCGTAATTTTGTGTTATCTGAATTTGTGAAAACCAAGTAACAATCCTAAATTGTGAGGTTTGGAAAACATCTCTTTCCCTTAGAGCACCATACATCACTTTTTCAGAGTGTTATTATTACGAGCTTTTATTTTGAATGATACAATCAGGGAAAATGAATCCATTTTAGATTATTGGTTAATATATTCATTTATATCATCGATCTCGTAAAGATCCAAAGTAGGCAAGAGATTATCACTAATAGTTGAATCAATATAGAGGCTTATTGTTAAACACTATTCTTCAACAGTTAGGAATCGAATTGTTAAGTCAATTAAATCCAAGAAACCCATTTCCCCATTCTAACAGATTTTGACAAATCTAACGAGGGAAATAACCGTGCAATTTCAGATTTGATGATCGTCCTGTAATACAAATTCATACTTGTTCTGATAATAAAAAGACATCTAAACACAGAATGTCCCCCAAGAGTTTTACTGTGTCCTCCGTTTTGTTCTTAGGAAAATAGTTATACCTGATTGTTTACGTGAAGGGCCTCCGCTGTTAAAATAATATTCTGTAGTTCAGCTAGGTGCGGTCTTAAATTACAAAACGGTCAAGAGTGAGTACCACTTCGTATACCACTGCTTTACGTAACATACCCAAATGAGTACCGCAGACCAATTTATACTGTCCTAAGTTAACAACAGCTGATTCCATTTTTCATTATACTTTTCAG
This sequence comes from Homalodisca vitripennis, assembly GCF_021130785.1. Classification (NCBI taxonomy): domain Eukaryota; kingdom Metazoa; phylum Arthropoda; class Insecta; order Hemiptera; family Cicadellidae; genus Homalodisca; species Homalodisca vitripennis. The sequence continues at coordinate 5,838 of NW_025780554.1, read as the reverse complement.
CTAGTTAACAAATCCCTCACATAAACACTCCTCAAAAAAATGGTTATCTTCAACCGGCTGGCACATATGATAAATGTCCAAATGAGACAGCGGTTAGGATATGGTGTTGAGTTCCTTCAATTTATTTTCGATGAGTACTTTTTCTTTTTTTTTTATTCCAGAACCAGAATTACGGGTTTTAGATTATAGCCCTTTGCCTTTTAAATTTTTTTATTCCTTTGGTGGTTTCCTCTTAGTAGTGCTTTTTCCTTATGCTCTCTTATTCTTGACATTTCTACTTTTCCTAGCCGTTCAACCTGCCTTCCAAACCGCCACACATTTTACCTATTAGCTTTCATAATGTTTGTATCTGCCCCACGCAGGCAGCCTTTTCACTTAAACTCGAGTCCGATGCTATTAAATCTTTCCCAAGCCTTTTCAGCTAAAAACTCCTATCGGCAATTATGATCATTTGTGTTATTATTCTTTGGAATAAATTTTTGAGTACAGTATATCGGGTTTTCCTTGCATGCCTGGTAACATTTCTAGCTAACTGTATCCTGTAAATCTCGTGCCTGGCCCACAGTAAGAAATAGTTTGGGAGGATGTAATTCAACAGGTAAAAGATCCGAATCCCACGATTTTAAAATACTAACTTGCTGTGTTTCCAAGATGGAGTAACTTAACATGTCCAGTAGGCCACGAAAAGAACTGCAGGCGGTTTACTTCTATTTGATGCATTATTTATTCTCCGTCGCTGAGGAGTCGTATTCGACCGTGTTCGGAGGTTTCTTCCTTAACGGAAAAAAGATCAAGCCCAATTCGTATGTTTTTTAAGTTTTCATAACCACATCTGACCATCTCTTTTTTTTGATTTCTTTTTCTTTACAATTTATGAATCTGACTGTAAATGATATTCGCCCGTAACGTTATATCTAGCAATAGTTTTACCATTAAATACAGTTTATTTACAGCATCATAAATAAGTTGAGTTTAGAAAGCGATTTAGACTAATTCCTCCTACCTTCTCAGCCCACCCTTTATTGTGTGTGTTACCGTCAACGTCTCCAGACTTAACATTTAACCAGTAAACGTGCAATTGTTTTTTTAAAGTACTCAATATTGGACAGCATCGTGGTAAAAGGTGTTCAGTGTTTTCCCAACATATGATAAAGGTAATTTTCCGAACATCGAAAGAACTTTTATCTTCAGGCTCTTGTCAGAGCATGGGTGTATTGAAATATTTCAGGTTTACAACGTCAAAGTCCTCAAGTGGTTATCACTCACCCGTTTTTGTATAAACGTTATTTTTTATTGCCATCGATTTTCTGATTTTTTAATCATTTAAACAGTCTCCGACCGCATTTCTTTACCATATTTAACGTTTACAGCATCCAAAACGTTATTTGGTTGCTCCAATATTTCGAAATGGTTTTAAATGCTTGCGCATCAAATACATTATTAACATTACTCTTTATTAGCGCACGGTTTGGGGGGTTTTTTTGTTTTAAAATATTTGACATTCACAACGTCGTTTCCTGTCAAGCGGTTTCTCCAACGTTTCTTTATATTCTGTTCTTTTGCATCAAAATTACCGCTGATTAATTACCCTAAACAGTTTTGAAACCCCGATTTCTGTAGTGTTTGTAAATTAACACCATCTTTCCTGTGAGTTTGCCGTTTGCAACATAAACACAGTTTTCTATTTTGTATATCAACAAGTTTCCATGAGGCGTGAGTCAAACCCCTCTCCTTTAGGTCCTCTAATAGGTATTTACTACTCGTTGAATGGGTGTCCAAAACTTTATCAATAACTCATGATTAAATGTACCACAGTATAAGGGGTAGGAAGTAGAATGAAAGAATATATTATGTTGTAATAAAAAATATATTTAATCAAACAGTATCAATTACCGCTACAATGTTTTTTGACAATATACAGGTCCTAATTCTGCGTATTTCTTCAATAATCGAGTTAATTTACACTTGAAATGGCCTGTATTTCCTGCTGCCTGTGATTGGTAATAGTAACCTTAAATCGATCTACAAGTTCATTTAGGGTCATCGAAGTAAACGTAATTCCGGTTTCGTGTTGGTAAGCACGATACCTCCTCCCCAGTTTGACTGCGTTAAACATAATATAACATAACATGTTTCTCATTTGTGAGTGTCTTCAAGATACGGTTCTCGATTAGCCAACTGAGCAATAATATTTTTATATTTATTTTCCCTCTGTTTGATTTAATTTTTCCCATTTGTCGAATAATTTGCTCTACTGAACATTAGTTCTCCTCAAAATGGCAGCGTATGCATTTAGGTCCTTCTTTCCGTATAAAATATAATCATTGTTGAAATTAGTCATGACAATCCAACATCATACAGACCAGGGTGTACCTTATGTATCTTTTCCTTCTATTAAACATATCATCACATCCAATTTCTACTTTGTTTGATCACCTAGCCTCCAAATAATCACCATCAATACGAATACCATAGTTATGGATCAACTTGTTTTACCTCCTTGTAATTAATATTAAAAAGTTAATCTCTATGAAATCTTTCCCGTAAATACTTTATTTTTAATAAAATTACCTTAACCAATATTTCTCTCCTTCTAGGTGTTCTAATCATTTCTTGACACGCTTGAATGGACTCGTAACACCTCTTCATCTCGGCTGGTTTATATGGTTTTTGTGTCACATCATCTCTAATTCATTATCCATTAATTTGGTATTTTCTGCGTCGTAGTCACTATCATAACTAGTTTCTTGAGTTTGCTACGTTTTGCAGGCGTATCCTCGTCGATCTACTTTATTTTCCTTCATAAATTCTTTCTTGAAGTTTTTCACCCTGTCATATAGACAGTTGTTTTAAAGGCACTGATATAGGTTTGGATATTTCTTTTCCAACTGTTTCCTCCTGTTTCTAAAAAATTCCACGTTTGAGTGCTAAATGTTTTTTGTTTGCTAATTTTTTTCGAAGGTTGTTGCAATTTCCTTCCTTAATAATAAATTTCCTTCGATTTGTTTTCCCATTGGTCCCTCGTCCATTCTTTACTCTTTGTTTATTCAAACACCAACTGAAGAAATCAGTTACTCAGTTAAAAAACCATTTTGTAATCCCCCACCTCCCTTTCATAGGTTTTTTTTACAACAACTACAAAGTCCTGCTCGGGTATCGTCCTTTATGAAGAATGCTTTCCTTGTCAATAACAATAAATTTATTGCACTCCTTTTTTGTTTCAAAATTTCTAAAACTACTAATTTTTTAAACATGTCAAAACTCATATCTGGGTTTACGTGATCATTGGTATATATGATGTAATGTTGCGTATCATCTTGCTCTGAAAACTACTATACAGATTGTCGCATTATTCACGCACCAATTGTTTTGGAGGTAGCTGTAATTTTGACAAATATAAAACGTTATCAAACATCGTTGTGTCTCCCCCATGGGAAAAAGTAGTTTTTTTATGTTATTATTGTTTTGCCACCACGCCCACAATCATCGAAAATCATAACTGAGTTTGACTTAAGTTTTCACTTTGGATGAGGAACATCATCATTGTCTGGAATACGTAAAGTATCCGATTTCAGGAAAGTTTTTCCAACACACGATGTATAAAACTGCATATTTATGTTTGAAATAAAGACTTCGAGAAAATATATACTAAATGTGTTATCAAAGAAAAATCCTTGGTTGGAGGAAAATACAAGATTTTAACACTAAAATTTGTTTTTCCACAAATTTGGGAAAGGCAAAAATCCGCAAATTATACATCTTTATAGTGTTAGGAGGAGGGGATAGTAAATCTCCAAGTTGATTTACTATGTTTGAATTTTTCTTTTATACCAAACACATCTAGAATTTACAACAAGATAATTGTTTTCTCTGTTTTTCAAAACTTCATTTATACAAAGATCAGACTATTTTTAATCCAACTGGGTCCCATGTTTTGGGTCAAACCTAATCCAGACGTACTAGTAATTTATCTCCTTTTTTCTCTGATAACCTTTCAATTAAATACGTTATCACTATATCGAGTTTTACTCAATTCTTTCTTGATAGAAACCATCCTACTGATGATATTTCCCTGGTAATCTCATTAGGAATATAAGTTATAGGTTTTGTAGGCTGTTACTTTATATACATTATAAATTTCATTGCACCAGCGAGGAAAATAACCCTTCGTAAACTCCTTATTGATTTCCTGCTTATTCTGAACACGGATCACCGAATCTTAAATAGATTGTCTCGGTTTAATCTTCTGACGGTCTCTAAAGATTTTCATTAAAATACCCTTTTTTCTTTCGTTTAGAGTCACTTCTATTGGTTTGATTCCTATAGTCCTGTGAACGGTACTTATTAATATATACATTTTATTAAGTTTTTTGCAAATAAAACTGTACCAACGGTAAATGCCATTGCTCGCTAAAAAAACCTCTCCACATGTTAACTCTTAAGTTTGCTATTGAATACTGCCTCAACGATAGAAGCCGTTTTTATCATAAAAACCGTATATGATAGTGATTTTATTTCATACGAGTTTAATAATGATTTAATCCTTATGGAATATTATACCATTCAGATCCCCTGATCCAGTCTGAAAGTGTTTCATTGGGTATTTAATCACACACAGGTTTTTAAGAACGTTCTCAATTATCAATCGCACTTTTTTAGATTTTCAACGGATATTGGCAATGGCACATTATACTAAAACAAATAATAATTGTGCATAATGTACTTAAATAACCTCAGTTCTGGCTTTTGAAATAGAATCATTTCCACTAAATCAGCTTTATAAAAGTCATTAATACCTTTAAGTTCAAAATTTGACGTGTAGGAAAAGCTCCTTCGTGCTTGTTTATGTAATTCTTTAGCGAATATCAGCCTCTAACAGTTAAATTGTATTCATCTTGAGGTACTCACAGAAAGTGAAAAAATAAATAACAACATTATAAAGCAATAATATAGTATTTTATTATTTAACAAGTTCACAAAAAGAGATGCTTTCTTGTGTTCTTCTGTTGGGTTATGTCTTCAGACCCCCATTGATTCTAGCGTGACACCGCTAGCTTATTACAGGTATACTGCATCACCAGCTCCAGTGTAATAAGAAACCGATGTTTGTCACCATCTCTTCAATCGGGAGAAAAATTTTTTAGGCCACATCATTAAAAGTTTTCTTTCATAACTTCCTCCGTCTCTCGGAGGAATGTGACTTTCTATATTTTACAGTAATTATTATAATCTTCTTCAAGTAAATTTTACTCATATCACAATACTGATTACTGAGTTTGTGAAGAAAATTTTTAAATGTCTAATATGTTATATCCTAAGACTGTCTGATTGCCATCCACATCCACAAACAAATAACATTTTTCCAAAAACTTAGTTCGATCAAAAAACCCTGAATAGCTACTAAATCTACTTTTGCTACAGTCTGAAAATATTACAACAACCATACATTTTACAGCTGCTGACATGGTTGTTCATTCTGATAAAAATCGTTGAACACTAATGATTATTTCACAAGAACATTTCATTTAAAATTCCCCATTTCTTATCTATTGAAACTTTGAACTCAATATAATGATTAAAAATTCATGTGGTAAATAATGCTAATCTAAGTACAATTATTCTTTTTTTTAAAATTTAAAGCAGAAGGGGGTAACGGATTTGCTTAACAATTTTATTCAAACAAAATATTACAATAGTCCTTTCTCTAAGATTATATGGATACGTGCTCTTTACATCTCATACTCATGACAATTTCCAAGTCACATTTCAAATTACTAGATAGTATAACTGTACACATTTTCTACATCTCTCAAGAATGATTTACAATAAAACTGTTTT
>NW_025780553.1:0-45552 GCF_021130785.1 Homalodisca vitripennis | reverse complement strand
TGTGTTTTTTGTATAGAAGGTTTTGTAACGTCTAGGAAAGTATGAATCACAAGTACAGGGATTTAATATGGTTGTCAGCGAAGTAATTCAATGGCATAAGTTGATTCATAAGACCATGAAGTAAGAAAAATATATTATTTTCAACTTATTTTGTATAGAAATATCAGTAAATTCCCATCTTTTTATATCACATAATTTTTTAGTATATTTAAAAATTTGGCACCGCCTTCAAAAAATTGTATTGAGTTTCTAGCTACTTTTATTTTGCCCTCTTAAAATTACTTTTTACTTTTAAGGTCCTTAATTTTAGTACAATTATGGAAGTAGGATTAGTTTTATTTTAAAATTTGTATTTTTCTTAATTATTAGTGACTATTGTTGAGTATTCTCTCCTATAATTAAGAATGCATATGAAGAAGTTAAGTTACAACTTAACATTTGATGACTCTATTTATTAAATAGGTTATTTTGTAGGAGAACGTGCCGATTCATACTATGAACATCAATTTAATCAAGGCTAAGAAGCTCGATTTATTCCGTACTTATGTACTAAATATATGTCTTGAGATCCATTATGTAAATGATAGTAATAGCTAGAAGAGTACATCTCGGCAAACATATTCTATCTCGTTGCTCTTTATCATGTTTGAAAGGTCTCTTAAAAGAGGGCTGATACAAGTAGAAATATTTCCCAAGTATCTGTGGGGTAAGTTATGTTTATTTTGGAAAGCGATAGTTTCTATATTTTCTCCTATATTTTTTTCTAAGACACATTCCACTTTGCTTCCAATCAAAAATGGCACTCAAAACGATTAGTATGTATGTATGACGGTATATTCCCTAGCATGTGTAAGTTACTGTCGTTAAAGAAAAATATATACATCTCAGCAACTTATTTCATTTCGTTTATCAGTGTCGTGATTAAAAACATTCCTAGAGGAACGTCCTTTTTACCCTGATTTAACATGAGAAGCTTCCCAGCAGCTCTTAGGTATCAAATGGCAATTGAAAAATTCCAATCTCAGGGCTCACCCTTCTCTCTTTTCTCCGGGACGCATTCGACATTGGCTCTAACAGAGGCGAGACTCGGACCATTACTATGAACAAAGATACGTTCCCTAGCATTTTTGAGGTAGGTTATGGTCATAGGATTAAAAAGTACATTTCGGTAACTGATTGCGTCTCGTTACTCCATGTCATGTTACATTTAAGAAATTCTTAGAGAAGCATTAACTTGAACCATTGTGTAGACTAGGAAGCTTCTCAGAGCAACTCTGATGTAACTTAATAATGATCCCATCTCCATACTTAGTCCTGGCTCGCCATTCCAGGACGGAGTGTTATATCTTACTCCAATAGGGACATCACTCGAACAATTACCATGAACAATGGTATGTTTTCCTAGCATCTGTGATGTGTCATTTGAAGAAAATCACATTTCGGCATCTTATTCCGTATCACTTATGTTTTAAAGTACTCATATAGGAGCGTTTACTGGGACCCTGATTAAGCTATGAAACTTTCCACAATAACTGTAAGGTAACTTATACTGAATTTTAAAAACTCCGCAAAATATCCCAGTCCCTCTACTTTAGGACGGTTTTTATATATTGCTTGAATTAGGGACGTCATTACGAAACCAAGCAGAAAAAAAGTTGTGTTTTCTAACAATTTTGAGCCGAGTCATGTAATTATAAGAAAACCGAGCATCTCCGCAATTTTGGCGTCTCCATATGGGTTGTATATGTAAAACTTTTTTTCCAAAGTTCTTTGTCAGAATACCTGTCCAATCCACATAAAAAAATGTTGTTAGACCGATATGTAGGAGTCCTTCTTTGTTTAAAGATCTATATATATATATATAAATATATATATATATATTCTGTTTATATATATATATATATGGAATTTTTACTGGAATTTTTAACGAGGCACAAAGCTAACAATACCATTACATAACTCAAAAAAAGCAATATCGAATGTAAAACATCAATATTACAGCCCACCGTTTTTAAATGTGCTACTCACCGAAAACGATCCCACGCGTGTACAATGTCAGTTCGTCTCCGGGGACCAACAAGTCTACTGTGGATTCTTCCTAAAAGCATTTTAACACGAAGGCATTTAATATAAGTGAAACACAAAGCGGCTGAACAGGTTGTACAGTGCGTCATTTTCAATTGGATTTTAAATTCGGCGAGAGTGCACGTGTAGCTGATGATTGGAAGGCAAACACGGAGAAGTAAACAAACACACCGGCAGCATACATACAGCCTCCCTCCTCCCTCACTCCCTCACACCCCATCGTACAGGACACGAGCCACACAGCCCCGCATATACCGGCAGCTTGTAACTAGCACGCAGGGTATGGGCTGCTGGAAAAAACAGATTATCGCGTAAATTAATTACAATCCTTGTTTACTCAGTCAACTTCGCCGTCACCGATCGCCAAACACAATGAAATGTTAAACGTGGTTTTAGTATTAAATGAATAAAAACAGAAGTAATTGCTATTATTGGGCTTTCACTATTTCCTATCATCACTTTACGTTTATAAGATTTAAATATGTTGCAGTTTTATTATTGACTAGCATATTAACCCGTTTTAAAATCAACGAATGGGCGAAGTATGGTGGTGAAATTAATTTTGAAATAATTCATATGTGATACGAGATCAATGTATTTTCAATACTACCCTCTAAACGCTCATAAAAGTCGTGTTTTCCAAAGAGCGTGTTTTATCCGAGCAGTATAATTTCCACTATCAAATAACATGATTCATTTAGTACAATCACCTTATTCTGTAGTATTAATTGCTGAAATCACAGTAACCTGCGTATTTAATTAATTTAATTTAACTTTAAAACGGTAGGGAAATTTTGTGTTTTCTTAGTAAGCTATTACTAATTTCATTGGCAATGGCATAAAAATAGAAATATGATCCAAATATTCTTTAACCATGATCTTTAAATACAAGCGACGGCAACGTCAAGGAAAGTTTAAAAGTCGGGGAAAGAAATTATTTAAAAACATACTAAAATAGCTGCAAAAACTACATTTAGCATTATCCATTTAATTAACAAGCTGGAGAAAGTTCGTCACGCCACGAGTCGCGTAACAAGCGTCCTCTGAAGTTCAGTGCAAACTTATAATCCGTGACCTTTACTCATTACTAGTTATATCTCATTTTATTATTGACGGAAAGGTCAACAGACAAGCATACGGAAAATTAAACTTTTTTACAACGCTTGGCAAACAAAAATGAAATTGTGTTAGCCTACTGAGAGATAGGCCTCAACGAAGGTCTGCCAAATTCCATGGTTAGACATGCAACAACTTAGAAGTCATTCTTTTCTTTGAAGAAACAAAATATCATGCAAAATCGATGGATGAAATTTTTCTCTAAATACATTGCCACCTGATACATTCATTCTTTTTTTAATTAATTGTGTTTCATATCATCGTTCAAATAATAAAAGTCTACAGACCAAGTCCCCATAAAATAGTAGTGTATGTATTGGGATAACTAGGGTAAATTTTGTTTACATGTAAAAACACTCGAGTTTACTGACCTTGTCTATAAATTAATTTAATATTTTTGTTGTCAACACCATAGTTACCCATAACGCCAATTAACTCTATTTCACTAACGCTCAGACGAATCTCATGGAGTGTCATGCCTCATCATCGAATTCAGTGTTTTTTATATGACAATAAAGCATAATATAAAATTTCGAGTCTACAGGGCAATTCATTTTCGAGACATCGTATGACAGACAGACAGAAATGAACTTTTCCAGCATCACAAGTAATAGGCATCGTTAACGCTCAACCAATTAAGAAAGAATATTTTTTAATTAGAATGTAATCGACTCTCATTACACCTTCTTAAAATGAACCTAAATGTTGATAAAGGATATACACTCACACCATAACATTTATCAGCACATCAGCCAATAATTTGTTATACCTTACAGTGTTGGAGTTTATTTCACTATCCTTGCTTCCAGCTATTCTAAAATGCCAATAAGTAAAGATCATTATACTGTTTACAGTACATTTATTGTATTACTATACAATTAGTATGCATAACGTATTCCAATAACCACAATCTATGAGCGAGTGTAGGTCCAAAAAAAATCATCCATTGGAGCTCGAGTTTGTGATGTTGTGTTTTACTAATGACGACCTTTAAAATGAGATATAACTCGATCTAGGTTTACGTTTGAAATTTTGAAGAGATCCAGCGTAGGCTGTCCCTCTCCCCCTCCCCCATAATAAAATGTTGGCTAGGGTAGAAAATTTCATTGGCTGTAAAGTTTCATTACGTTATGTTAAATATTGGTCGAACTATTTAATGGTTGTCAATTACTTATCCTTTAGATAAGAGTCCCTATATATTTCAATTTACCATTATCGCATGTGCTAAACGTTATAATTAAAATTCATTTTGTGTAAGTTACAGTGTATTTTACTGTTATATCACATTTTATTGTACTTAAGAGTTCACTTATTGTCCTTCACCATTACGAAAAGTGCACAAAACGTTCATACAATTAAACATTTTGCTGGTTCAGTTTATTTTTAGTGATAACGTACCAGCGATTTATTTCATTTTCAGACCATAAATATTCACCAACTTTTCAAACAACAAATATCCAATTTGAAGGTTAATTCCGCTTGCTGGTGACAGTTTGTCGGACAAACATGCGCCTGCTATATCGGATCCACAAACAATCCGCCGTACGGTCAGTTGTTTGCTGTATGGCCAGTCAGTCACTAGGCCGCCACACCGGTCGATCTAACTTGGCAATCTTGTAAATATTGGAGTAAACACTCGATAGCCGTACACGTGTTCCCTCTGTAGTCTCGTAACACACATTAAACTCGCACCGCTTGTGGAAAACAACATTCACGTTTGGTATGTACAGTGATATAAGTCACTAACATTTAAAACTAAGATTGTTGTCTGACTAAAGATGTGATTTTAAAAGATTTCCCAAATAGAATATACTGCTTCTGTATATAATGTATATATTATAATTCCACCATTGTTTCATGACAGCTTTTCTGATTTAAAACAATTTTCATTGTTCGGTTTTGAGATTTTAAAAATAGCTATTTTCTTTACCCAACGGCCAACATTTAAACTTCTTACGAAATACACGATATTTTGTGCTATATTTTTATTTAACATATTTTAATTAGCTAATCATAACCCTTTTCCACTATGCCATTAAGAAGGATACGTCTATGGTGTACCCCTTATTCGACAGGAATCACGCCAACGTTAATGAAAACCTATTACTCGAGGGGTTGGAAAGGGTTCAGGTCTGTCTGTCTACGTGCTCGATATGACCTAATACAACAAACTGACCAACACAAACAAAACTAGATAAAACCAACTAGACTTGGAATTTTGTATGACGCTCCATTTCTATATAGGAAACACTGAGTTCTCGTACGACAATGCCTCTCGATGGTATTTGGCTGCACTACTGTAAACATTTTTTAACATTGGTCTCATGGGTAACCATGATGGCAACGAGAAAATAACAGAATAAGTAAATTTGTAAAACAAGCTGAGTTCAATCATATGAGTAACATTTTACCACATGTAAATGAAAATACTTCACTTAAACTGGACGACTACACATCTTGATGACCACGAGGTCTTATTGACCACGAAAGGGTTTGCCCCACGAAAGTTGCCCACCACGAACCCACTTAAAACAATACCAACTAACTGGCTGACCATTAGCGAAGTCTATCATTTGAGGAGTTTGGAAGAATGTCATTTCTGTCCGTCTGTCTATCTGTCTGTGTTGCCGTATATTTCGGAAACAAAGTGATCTGCAGACTTTTGTATGAAACGTTATTTATATACTGACAACATTGAGTTCGAAGAGGGTGGATATCACTGTATGCGATTTGGCTAAGCTTTCACATATATTTCTACATTGGCCATATACGAAAAATAAATAAACCTATAAAGACAAATAATAACTAAAAAAATGTTCCACAGAACAACAACGTAACTTCATGCAACGTCATAGTATATTAGGCTACTTGCTTACAAGACACAGCGAATTCGATGTTTGTATACAAGTGCGGTCCCAGTATGTGAAGGATGTTATATGCTGTACTGACCCACCTGATGTCCTGCAAAGTATCGGTCGATTGGTTTTATTGCCTCACGGAAAGCGAGCGCTAGGTTTGTCTACAAATGCAGTCGCAGTATGTGAAGAATGTTATATGCTGTATACTGACCCACCTGATGTCCTGCAAAGTATCGGTCGATTGGTTTTATTGCCTCACGGAAAGCGAGCGCTATGTTTGCCTACAAGTGCGGTCCCAGTATGTGGATAATGTTTATATGCTGTATACTGACCCACCTGATGTCCTGCAAAGTATCGGTCGATTGGTTTTATTGCCTCACGGAAAGCGAGCGCTATGTTTGCCTACAAGTGCGGTCCCAGTAATGTGGATAATGTTATATGCTGTATACTGACCCACCTGATGTCCTGCAAAGTATCGGTCGATTGGTTTTATTGCCTCACGGAAAGCGAGCGCTAGGTTTGTCTACAAATGCAGTCGCAGTATGTGAAGAATGTTATATGCTGTATACTGACCCACCTGATGTCCTGCAAAGTATCGGTCGATTGGTTTTATTGCCTCACGGAAAGCGAGCGCTATGTTTGCCTACAAGTGCGGTCCCAGTATGTGGATAATGTTATATATTGTATACTGACCCACCTGATGTCCTGCAAAGTATCGGTCGATTGGTTTTATTGCCTCACGGAAAGCGAGCGCTATGTTTGCCTACAAGTGCGGTCCCAGTATGTGAAGGATAGTAGATAGTAATATGGCGGTTCTAGACCACTTTCGGAGCCAACAGTAAATCAAGGGAAAATACTGTTTAAAGGACAATAAACGAATCTGTAAATCACGAATGAAAAATTACCGAATCTATAGCTGTTTTGCTTCTACTTTCTCAAATCAATCTATCGGAAATGTCTGCTACGACGAAAAATCTTCTACTCTACAAAATTGATAGTAACACAGTCTTTATCTTTAATAGTCTTCTTTCCAGTAACAATCAAGTGTAATTTATCATTTTTATTCTATTCTTTAATCTTTTTTTCATCCAAAACAGTCAAAAATCTATTTGGCAAATGTACTTTGAAATCTTCCAACTCGGCAATTATTGTAAACCCGAATTTATCTTTCATTTTCTCCAGATTCAAAATTTTGTATTTCTTATTTTCTTCTAATTCATTCAATTTCTTATATTCTTTGAACTTTAAATCACCAACCTCATTTAATTCCTTTAGTAGTTCCATTTAAATAAGACAAATTTCTTAACTAAGGTTTGTAGGAGGCAATTTAAATTCTCTATACTATTTTTTTCAATAATTTTAAGTCTTAATTTACAGATTTTTCTATAATAAATAGAAGAATCTATCACTGTTTCAACCAGAAATTGTGCTGATTTCTGTCAAATTCAAGTAAAAATCATTACTTTTTCAAATTCTAAAAATATTGAAAAAATAGTATTATAGAATTTAAATTACCTCCTACAAATCGCTAGTTAAAATTTTTCTTATATAAATGGAGGGTGAAAAAGTAACATGTCCGTTTTGCAAAAAAGAAATTTTAAGAAAAAACTTTGATCGACATTATGGCTCCAAAATTCATGCCAAAAACAAAGAAATTTACGAGAAAGAACTGAATTTTTTAAGACAATGGGCTAAAGAAAATCAAATTGTCGACCATGAAAAGATGTACAATATAGAAAAATTACGAGAATTAAAGAAAAACTTTAAGGAAGATAAAAAAGATCTAAATGTATTTAAAGATGAAAAAATTCAATCAATCGCTGAAAAATTGTCCATTGAAACAAACGATAAAACTAAGTCTGAAATGATCGAAGAAATTGACAAAACTCTTAAACGAAAACCCTAAAAATATCATTGATGTAGAAGTGTTATCCTCAATACACGGTCTTTTTAAGCAATACATTTTAACAAACTTGAACGATAATTCCATGTCAATTTACAAATATCTATCAATTATGAGGCCAGAAATTAAAAGTTTAATAGAAAAATTTCAAGAGAATGTTAAAAATATGAAAGGATATCTCTCTTTGGAATGTGAATATGAACGAACTTTAGTAAACGGTGAACCACAAACTTGCCCAATGTATTTTACTATAAAAGCAGACGAAATATTTGATGTAAACGACTTTATTTCTAAACAATTTAATAAATTAACACATCGTGAACAAACAAATCATCCAAATAAGGGTTCTGGATGGACATTTAAAAGCTGCAAACAACTAGTTTTGAGCCTTAATAAACACGAAATGATGAACGCAGGATCATATATCGATTTGCCAAAGAAAATCAAAGATAAGAAAGCTTGTATAAATATCAAAAATAAAGATGATTATTGCTTTATTTATTCTATCCGATGTGCTATTGAAAAACCCGAGACACATGTTGACAGAGCAAAACAATATGAAAAATTTGTAAATGACGAGATATTTTCAGGTTTCGAGTATCCAATGTCCTTAAAAGATATACAATTATTTGAAAAACGAAGTCACAATTCCAAGTACAAATATCCAAAAATGTCTATAAATATCTACAGTTTATGATGAGAAACTCAATATTGTTCCATTACAAATTTCTGAAAAATACGACGCTGAGTTAAACATTGACTTATTGTATGTTAAACAAGAAGACAAATCTCATTATGTTTTGATAACCGATTTAAATAAACTCGTGAGTTTCTCAGTTATCTAAACACGAACATAAAAAATTGCTATGTAGAAGATGTTTAAGCCATTTCTACAAATCTGGAGATTTAACAGATCATTTAGAAATTTGCAAACAACATGAAGTTTGTAAGCCAATTATGCCGTTTCCAGGTCAAACAACAACATTTACTAATTATCAAAAGAAATTTTCTCATCCTTACGTTATTTATATGGATTTTGAAAGCATATTAGAGAAGATTCCCACATGCAAAAACAATCCGCAAAAATCGACTACAACCAAGATTCAGAAGCATATTCCTTATGGTTTTACTCTATATTTAGTGTCAAATGTGACGAATCGCATGTATAAACCGATATGTTATCGAGCCGAAAATGAAGACGATTTGCCTAATGTTCCTGCAAAATTGTTTGAAGAGCTCAATAAAATATCAAAATACATAGCTAAAAAGTATAATTCTAAGAACAAAAAACCTATGAAATTGACCGAAGAAGAAGAATTAGCGTACCAAAATTCCAGTCTTTGTCATATTTGTGAATGTGAGGGTTTTGATATTCAAACAAGAAAAAAAGTACGAGATCATTGTCATTTAACAGGTAAATTTAGAGGTTCAGCTCATTTATCTTGTAACTTGAATCTAAAATTTCCTCAGAATATTCCCGTTTTCTGCCACAATATGTCAAATTACGATACCCATTTGTACATAAAAGAATTGGCTAAACAGTATGGTAAATGTTGATTTGATCGCAAACACAGATGAAAAATATATAAATTATTCAGTAAATTCAGGATATGGGTATGAGTTTGAAGATGATAAACCAAGAAAGTTCATCAAGTTTTCATTCGTAGATACGTTCAGATTTATGGCATCGTCTATTGAAAAGTTAGCTAAAAACCTCAAAAAAGATGATTTCAAGCATACAAATCATTTTATACAGGATGGAAGAATATTGAATGAAATTTTAACAAGACTGCCAAATGACGACAACGAGATTTTTTCTATCTGGAAAAGGAATATTTCCCTATGAATTTATCGATAGTATTGAAAAACTTGATTACACAGAAGACCTGAAAATTCAAGATTTCTATTCACTTTTGACAGACGAGAGCATATCTGAGAAAGATTATCAACACTACTTGAGCGTTTTGGAACAAATTAAAAGAGAAAAATCTTGGAAATTACTCTGATTTGTACAATATCCAAGATGTTTTATTGCTTGCTGATATATTCGAAAACTTCAGAAACATTTGTCTAAATTGTTACAAACTTGATCCAGCACATTATTTAATAGCTCCAAAGCCTCGCATGGGACGCTATGTTAAAATTAACGAAAATAGAATTACAATTGATTAGTGATTATAACATGTATTTGATGATCGAAAAAGGTATTCGCGGAGGCATTTCTCAATGTATTAAACGATATGTTAAAGCAAATAACAAATATTTGAAAGATTTTGATAAGACAAAGCCCGAAAACTATCTGTTGTACGTCGATGCAAACAACCTTTATGGGTATGGCCTCATGCAAAATTTACCATATAACGAAATCAAGTGGATGAACCCGAAAACATATACAACAGCAGAATGGCAAGAAACAATTTTGGAACTCACTGGCGACGAAGATTATGGCTATATTCTTGAAGTCGATCTAGAATATCCAACAAATTTACACGAACATCACAAGGATTTACCTCTTGCTCCAGAACATTTTAAAAAACAAACTTTGCACAACTCTACTGGATAAAACTGAATACGTTGTTCATTCAAGAAATTTGAAATTCTATCTGGAACAAGGTATGATTTTGAAACATGTGAATAGAGTTATTGCATTTGATCAGAAGCCTTTTATGAAAAAGTACATTGATTTTAACACAAACATGAGAACCAAAGCTACAAGTGACTTCGAAAAGGACTTTTATAAGCTAATGAACAACTCTGTTTTTGGGAAATCTATGGAAAATGTGCGAAATAGATGTGATATCAAACTAGGAAATGAAGAATTTTCAATGAAACAAGCTAAGAAAACAAATTTCAAATGCTTTAATATCTTTGACGACAACTGTATAGCGAGTCACATGTTCAACAAACAAAAGGTTAAATTTAACAAACCGATCTACATAGGATTTTCAGTTCTTGACCTATCAAAATTGTTAATGTATGAGTTTTATTACGATAAATTAAAGAAGTTTGACCCAGATTTGAATCTGTGTTACATGGATACAGACAGTTATTTCCTAGAATTGAAACGAGATCCTTTTAAAATTATTAAAGAAAATATAGATGACTTTGATACAAGTGATTATCCAAAAGATCACGAATGTTTCACTACTAAAAATAAGAAGGTAATAGGGAAATTCAAAGATGAGTTAAATAGCGAAGTTTTAGAAGAATTTTGTGGATTGAGATCGAAAATGTACTCGTACAAATATCTAGACAAAAATCCAGTAAGATGCAAAGGGATTAAGAGAAGCGTAAATAAAACAATAAATATCGAAAACTTGAAGAAATGTTTGTTCGAAGATAAAGAAGAATTTAGGGAGATGACAGTAATCAAAAGCTACAAACATGAGTTGTACACCGTCACTATAAACAAGTTAGCACTGAACGCTAAAGATGATAAGAGAATTGTCCTAGAAAATAAGATCGATACAGTACCTTATGGCTATAAAAATGAAGCAAAATCTGATATATTAGATGAGTTAAATAAACTTGGAAACTTTGACATGTAAATGGAAGATGATTTGATTCACTGCCACAAATGCAAGAAAAAAACGAAAAATATAGATTCTAAAATCGTTCAAACTCAAAACGGGTTGTATAGAATTGCTGCAAAATGTTCCAAATGTAAGACAAATAAGAGTCAATTTATAAAGAATCCAAATGAAAAACAAGTAAAGAAAGAATTAAAGAATAAAGAAGAAATAGAGATTGAAGCTAGAGAAATTCATGCACCAGTACGAAAAAAGTTTAAAAAGAGAAAAATTATAACACTAGGAATTGACGATTTATGGGCAGCAGATTTAGTTATAATGTCTAATTATTCAGATCAAAATGATGGATTCAAGTATATGTTAAATGTTATTGATACTTTCTCAAAATATGCTTGGTCAAGAGCTATCAAAAGAAAAAGCGGCAAGGATGTTTCAAAAGCTTTCGAAGATATAGTAAAAGATGCCATAAGGATCAATCACAAACCTCCAAACCTACTTCATACAGATAAGGGTTTAGAGTTTAAAAATAAAGAATTTAATGATGTTTTGAGAAAATACGACATCAAGATTTATCATACTGAAAACGAAGAGAAATCAAGTATTGTAGAGAGATATAACAGAACTCAAAATGAGAGAATGAAAGTAATTTTTGAGATTAATAAAAACTTTAAATGGATCGATATTCTTCAAAAAATAGTCACAAATTACAATGATACGGTTCACAGCACAATCAAAATGAAGCCCAAAGACGTAGATAAGGATGCAGAAAAGGAGTTTTTAGAGACCGTTTTCAAGTATGTTCCACCTGAAATTCACACGAAAACTAAATTTAAAGTCGATGATCATGTAAGAATTTTTAGTAAAAAACAAACATTTTCGAACAAATATAAGAACAATTGGTCAAGAGAAATCTTTGTGATTTATCAAATTAATAACACAGATCCTGTAACTTATAGTATAAAAGATTTAAATAATGAAGAAATAACCGGAAAGTTTTATGAATATAAATTGAGAAAGTCAAAGCTTTAATTTTTTCTATATAAATGGAGGCTGAAAAGAAATGTACAAAGTGTCAAGAATTTAAAGATTTATCAAAGTTTTATCATGATAAGACTAGAAAAGACGGATTATACTGTTATTGTAAGGATTGTAATAAAAAATATGAAAGAGAATTATACGATAAAATGGAAAAATTAACTTTAGAAGAGAAAGAATGTTGTATTTGTAAAGAAATTAAGGATATTTCCAAATTTTTGTGATTGGCATTATAGTAAAGATAAAAAGAAGGCTTTTTGTAGAGATTGTGCTAGAAGAATTTTCCGAGAAAGTCAAAATAAACCGACTCATTGCGAATGTGGAAGAACTCTTCAATGGTTACCTAGTCTTAAAAGACATTTACAAACAAAATATCATAATTCGAATGTTTAGTAAAAATTTAGAAACATTTTCAACGTGCAATTTAGATATTCTATAAATCAGTCGAGATTCTGCCATATTTGTAGTAAAATGATTTCCGTTGTATAAAATATTCAAAGATTCTTTCATTTGGTTATACAGATTGATAGAATTTGGTTCGTCATCAATGAACAAAATCTCTAATTCAGGATAATTTATTTTTAGATGTTTTAATCGGTTTGGTATTTCTCGTTTCTGAGCTCTGATAACGTAATAAGGCCATTCCCACATGTGATTCTTCTTAATTAATACAAAAACATGGTGTTTTTTCTTATCAAAATCTTTACAAACAAGATCTGGTTTCATTAAGTCAATTTTTACACTTTGTTTTGCAATTATTTCCGTTTTGATTTCATCTTTAATTTGCAAGTGTTTAACTTCATCCTCTAAATATTTAATCTTGTTTTCAAGTTTGTACTCACCAAATTTTCTAATGGAGGGTAAAACCTCTTTTGTAACCCACTTTTGAAAGGTTTTTGCTTCTAATTTATTAGATCTTAGTATTAAAGAATAAAATCCAGATTCATTAATGAAAATAGTGTCAGGATGAAGATTTTGAAAGGGTCTATGGCATAGACTCTTGTAATTTATATATTTAAAGGCTATTTTCTCGTCATTATCAATATTATTTATGATAGCTTGTCTAGTATTTTCATATTGTAAAATTTCTGCAACATCTTTAGCCTTAAACCAGATCACATTGTTTTCGTCTACAATCGTTAAGATATTCGTGTTATCGAATGTAAGTTGATTATTTCTTAGATCTATGACTGACTCCATTTAGATAGAAAAAAATTTAACAAGCAATTATTATTTTGAGTTTAAAGGTCGAAAATAGTGTCTGGATGTAATTTTTGTAAGAGTCGCGATTCGATACCCTTGTCAGAATCTATGTTTTCAAAGCTTTTTTTGTATTTTTCTTTAACATGATCTATGATAGCTTGTCTCGTATTTTTAAATTCCAATATTTCTGCAACATCTTTAGCCTTAAACCAGATCATACATGTATTGTT
Source organism: Homalodisca vitripennis (assembly GCF_021130785.1). Lineage (NCBI taxonomy): Eukaryota > Metazoa > Arthropoda > Insecta > Hemiptera > Cicadellidae > Homalodisca > Homalodisca vitripennis. The sequence continues at coordinate 31,592 of NW_025780553.1, read as the reverse complement.
TTCGTCTACAATCGTGCAAATGTCTTTATTATTGAATGTAAGTTGATTATTGAGTAGATCCACAACAGACTCCATTTAGATAGAAACATTTTTAACTAGTAATTTTTATTTCAGTATAAAGTCCAGATTCATTGATAAAAACAGGGTCAGGATGAAGATTGTTAAGGGGTCTATGGGATAGACTCCTGTAATTTATACATTCAAAAGTTGTTTTCTTGAAAATTTGAAGTAAGCTATTCAATAGCTCCCCATGATTCATGTCCGTTGCTTCAACAATCTTAAGTAAATTGTAGTTTTACTCTCATTTTTCAATAAATTACCTTCAGAGTCTTGAACAGTTAAGACGATTTTTTGAATTCTTTTCATATTTTTTCTAATAGGAATATAATCGATTTCATTCGGTTTTTTCACTGATTTTTGATCCATAAGCAACATTTGGGAAAAATGTGTACAAAATTTCAGATTCTTTGTGTAAATGTTCGGTATGATTTTCAAAACTAGGTTCAACGAGATTACAATGTACTTCAATTACATCGAACGGTCTAAATTTTGGCGTTTTATTTCCTAAATATACGTGATTTGGCTCAATAGTTTCTTGAACAAACCCTAATAAATCTACAATAATTGCTGAAAACATTATTCTTACTGGTGATTTTATTTGAATTTTATTAGAGAGATAATTTTTTTGCATTTCAAACTTGTTTTCGTCAAAGTTTAAAGATTTATCTGATTGTTTGAATGTTTTCAGATAATTTTTAAGGGAATTTTTTATTTGATCGAAAGTGTAATATCCTTTGTTTAAACCATAATATTTTGTTATGTTCTTCTCACTAAATCCTATACAATAAGGAGAACTTTCACTAATATTTATTACAAAATTGTCAGAATAAAAACCGCTTAAACCGATAAAATAATTTGATTCTTCCTCTAAATGAATAGGATGTTCCAAGTTTAAAACTAATTTAGAGCTTTCTGAAGTCAACTTGAACAGCTTCATTTTCGCTATTTAAATGGAGAAATTTTTAAAGCAAAAAGATCAGATAAAACTTCAAACGTTTGAAGAAAATAAGAAAGATCAACCAATCAGATTGTTAATTGTTGGTTCAAGTGGATGTGGAAAAACAACTTTATTATTGAATTTTATCTACAATAGGTTGATTCCTTATTCCAATTTGTATGTTTTTAGTAAATCTTTAGAACAAGACGCCTATAAAAAATTACAAGAAAGATTTGAAAATATTGAGAAAAACTTAAACAAAAAAATATCACATTTTTATAATGCTTCTGAGGACATAGTTCCGTTAAGCAAATGTAAACCCAATTCGTTAATCGTTTTTGATGATTGTATTTTAGAAAATCAAGACGTTATTAAGGAATATTTCGTAATGTCTCGTCACAAAAACATATCTTGTATCTATCTTTCTCAATGCTTTTCAAAGGTTGATAAACAAGTTATTAGAAATAATTTGAATATGTTGTGTGTTTTTTAAGCAAGACGATCACTATTCGAGAAAGATTTATAACAATTATGTGGGATCTGATATGAGTTTTAACCACTTTAATGAATTGTGTGATAAAATTTGGAAAGAAGACTATGGATTTTTAACTATTAATCTAACTTTGAAGCCTAAAAATGGTAAATATTTGAATAAATTTTCTGATATAAATGCTGCTTAGTGGTCTGACAAATTTACTCGATAAAATATTTGTTTACAATTATTTTTACATTATCTTTACTTTTTATTTACATTATGAAAACAACTGAAAAACGGTAAATCTGTTCACGTTTTCACGCTTCGTGTTCACGTTTTACGTTCCACGTTCACGTTTTCACGCTTCGTGTTCACGTTTTACGTTCCACGTTCACCTTCTCGTTCTCGTTCTCGTTCTCGTTCACGTTCACGTTCTCGTTCTCGTTCTCGTTCTCGTTCACGTTCACGTTTCAAAATTTTCCTAAATAAATGGCGAACGTAACTTCAGAAGAAGCAAAAAAACTTGATCAAATCGAAAAGAAATTAATCAAAGAATTTAAAGAACAGATTCGAATTGATGAAAAAGAACAAGAATTTATTCAAAAAATCAATCAACCTGTAACTTCTGCAATAAAAAACGTTGAGGGCAAAATTGAAAATGTTTTAAGCGATAATCAAAATTTGATGAATTTGGTTCCAGTTGTAAGACAATTTGCCGATATTTCAATTCCAGAATCTGAAGAGTTTGAATTGCCAAAATTACCATCTTCAACACCATTTAGACCTCGAATCATTGAAGACTCTACCATAGTTGAACCAATAAGTCCTGGAACAACGGATATAATAATTGGTGAAATTGGTAAAAAATTCCTTCCTAGAGTAAAAGATGATAAATTTGGTTTGTATTGGGATAAAAAAAAGAAAAGTTTTATGATTGGAAATTTACCCGTTAATTTTGAGCATAATGATATCATTATTAATGAGAAAACATATGAAGGAACTCAAGGTTTATGGAGATTATTAACAGACTATGACGCTCCAAACGATAATTTATATTCTGAAGAAGATTTGAAAAAGTATACAGAAATTTTATGGGAATCTGACTCAATTTACAAAAATAATGATCCATCTACTAAGAAGCCTAAGTCAAGTAGAGGTAAAAAATATATGAAATTAATTAAACCAATTTGGGAAAAACGAATCGAAGGATCAGGTATAAGAAAATACAGTGATAATAAGATTGAGTACAGATATATCGACGATTTGACAAAACTCGATGGAATTATTAATTATATTTATGCTCAAGAGAAGGCTGGAAATAACAATTTTTTGAATGAAAAGAAAGCAATTAAAGATTTTATTTCGAACAAACTTGACGAAATGATTGAAAAACCTGATGGAATTAAATATTTAAAACGAGTTTTGCCGGCAATAAGTTCATCTATGATTGAAGGTAGCGGACTTTTGAATGATTTTATCAACAATTTACCTTTTGAATTACACGTACCAACTTATCAGTATCTGGGGCCTGGCACAAAACTCGAAAAAAGACTAAAAAGAGGAGATCCTGGTATAAATAAATTAGATCAAGCTGCTATGGAACACGATATTTTTTATGCAAAACATAGAGACACAAAATTCCGGACATATAGCAGATAAAGTTTTGCAAGATAAAGCAATGGATAGATTTTTATCAAAAGATGCTAGTTTAGGTGAAAGATTTGTTGCGCTTCCAACAGCTGGAGCAATGTTTTTGAAGAGAAAACTAGGAATGGGAATCGAAGAGAACTTGAAATTTTAACTATATAAATGGAGGTGAATGTAAATTTCAGCAAAAATCAGAAAGAAAAAATAAAATCCGCTTTTAAGAAGAAAATACCCGTTAGTATTCAATTTAAAATAGATCAACTAAAAAATGGCGAAGATAAGATATTTTTAACAAATAGACAATACAATAAACTCGAAAAACATAAGAAAAACAATAAAGGAACCAGAATAGAATTTTCTTATAATCAGTTGAAAGAACTTAAAAATGGTGGACTTTTGAAAGATTTATTAGATTTTGGAGAAAATATTCCAGTTGTTAAAAATGTTGTTCCTTATGTTCGTAAAGCTGCTCCAATCGTTAAAAAGGATGTGATTCCTATTGTTCGAAACATTTTAAATTGGTTAGATAAAGAGTTGGAAGATGTTTACAGGATCTGGATTAGATGAAAAAAACTTTGAATTACGTGAAATCAAACATTGAAAAAAAAATTTAAACCTTTAACATTCGGGGAATTGGAAGAAATCTGCAAAAATATTAAACATTTTAGAGGAATCTTCATGAGAGATACATTACCTGAAAAAGTTAAGAAATTTGAATGTGGAATTGTGAATTTAGACTCGATTATGGGAAGTGGAACGCATTGGATTTGTTATTATAAAAATGATAAGAATGCATGTTATTTTGATTCGTATGGAAGAATTGAGGACAAACCACCTATAGAATTGATTAAATATTTGAAAAAATCAAGCGTCTACTACAATGATTCTCAGATTCAAGACTATAAAGATCCCCCAATTTGTGGTCATTTATGTGTTTTTGTTTTGAATGAACTGAGTACTGGTAAAGATTTTTAAAGAAGTTGTTAACAAATTATTACTTAATAAATATGGATTCACAAAATATTTTTGACGTATTTGGAACACAAATTATTCAAAATGTAGATAATAGTTTGAATTTTGATAGTTTGAGAAATGAGTTTGATAACAAGTTAGAAAATTTATTACAAAACCTTCCAGATTCAGATATGTTTGCTGTCGAGATTGAAGATTTTAAAGCAGAATATGATAACAAACTTGCAAATTTCATGAGTTCAAATGAAGTTGCTGATAAAATAAAAACATTGAAAAAAGAATTTGAAGATGGTGCAAAAAAAATATTTACCAATTTAATGTCTCATATCGAAAAAGCTGATAAAATTACTGAAGCGATCAAAGTTGAAAAGAATTATGTTAGTTTGGCTAATAAAAAAAGAATTGTCGGTGTTCGACCTGGTATTGACAAACATGATGTTGTTGTTAAAGAACAAATTTTAAAACCTCTAAAATTATCAGAAAACATCGATATTGTTGATTTACATGATCCGAATGTTAAAAATGCCTTAGATTTTAAAGGAAAAAGAATTAGCAGTGTTAGTAAAGGAATTAATCCATTTGATGTTGTTGTAATGATTCAATTAGAAGATCCTATTAAAATGTTTAATGAACTAAAACAAAATTATGAGAATCATAAACAGCATGTTAAAGATTTTACAACAGAAGTCTATGAAAAACTTGATGAAAGAAGTAAAAGATCAGTAGACGATGTTGGTGAAATTAATGAAAAAACTTACTAGATTTAAAGACTCTTTTGATAAGTTTAGTTTAGATGCTACGAAAACTTTTGAGAATATTGGTCATAAATTTGTTGAATACAATGATTCTTATGCTGTCAAATTTCAAAAATTAGAAGAAAAAATTAATAAGTTCGAGGAAGATCTTACTGAAATAGGTATTCTCGCAGGGTTTTATGCATGATAAAATTTCCTTATATAAATGGCGCTCATATACTGTGTGAGATGTAAAGAAAAAACTGCAACAAATTATATAAAATATTACGCAAATATCAATGGAGTTAAAAGAATTTCTGGAAAATGTGCTGAATGTAACACTAAAAAGAGCCAATTTATAAAAACTTGAAATTTTTTTCTTAATAAATAGAGATGGCGGGACATTACAGTGCTTTCGATCTTTTTATAATGCAACACGAAAGAGATTTGAAAAAAGAACATTGGGATGATATTTCTCAAAAATATGAATTATCCGAAGATATGATGAGATTATACGTAAACAAATTGAATTGGTATAACATTGCTAAATATCAAAATCTGTCCCCAGAGTTCATTCAAGAAAATATACATTATCAATTAAAAGATCATATGTCTGTTCTTTGTCTCTATCAACACTTGAGTATAAAATTTTTGGATGAAAATAAAGATACAGTTGATTGGAACAATATTATAGATAGCGGTTACTATCCTGTGCAAATTTTATTGAAATATGTGACCGAGATCGCAAAATTTAAGGAAGAGAATCCTGAATATGACGAAGTAGATCATTAAAAATGACTCTAATCTTTTTAATTATTTTACTAAAATTTATATCTTTTCTTATAAAAACGTACATTAGATCGATGAAAAAATGATATCTTTCTTATACATGATGTTTAAAATTTCTAAATTTTCTCTTATTAAATGGCGGACTACAGAAAATATGCTAGTGATATTGAAAGGGCGGAGTTTAAAAATTTCTATCCAATTAGTAAACAACATTTGAATGAACCGAATAAAAGAACTGAGTTTAATATTGATTTTGGAGATAATTTTTGCTCGTCTAACTTCCAGTTTTATATTTCTGGAACTTTAACAAAACAAGATGGTCAAGCATATCTTGGAACTGATAATGTTAGATTAATCGATAATTTTATACCGTTTTTATTTTCTAAGATTGAAGTAAGAAAACACAATAAATTGATAGAAGAAGTCGAAAACTGTGGCCAATTAAGCACAATTAAAGGAACTATTTCGTATTCAAAAAGTGATGTTATTTCTCAAACTTCTAATGGCTTTGAATCAGATTTTAAATTTGGTGTTTTTGAAGCAGCTGGAAATTTATCTCATTTTGGATTAGGATTTTTTGAAAATGTTACTATTCCGATCTATAAAGGAGGATTTTATCTAAGTTTTATAAGAGCAGAAGACAATGATGTGATTCTGAAGACTGCAACTGGAAATGTTATGCCTGTTGATGGAAAAATAACAATTACAGATTTTTTTATTAGAGTTCCAATGATTGATTATAAAACCACGAGTAAAATTAGGTTGATTGATGAAATTACAAAAAGTCAAAACATTATGTTTAATTTTCTAGATTGGCAATGTATTGAACAAAAAGGTATTTCCGGAACAACTTATTCGTTCGATATTACAAATATTTATAGAAATATCTTCAATCCCAAGTTCGTTATCATAGGTTTTCAAACAGATAGACAGAATAATCAAGAAAAAAATCCTTCAAAGTTTGATAGTTTGGATGTAAAAAATATCAGAGTAAAATTGAACGGTTCTTATTATCCAGATGAATTACAAAATTTAAACATTTCAGGAGGTCTTTTCAGAATCATGTATCAGATGTATCAAGATTTTAAGAAAGTTAACTGTAATAATAAGGAAATGTATTACAATCCTAAAGAATTTTTAGCGAATAGACCTGTTTATGTCATTGATACAACAAAGAGTTTGACAAATATTTCTGGTTCAAAGAACGATATAATTATCAATATGGATTTTCAAAATGCTATTACTAACTCGACATGTTATGTGGTTGTGGTTTCTGAGAAATTTTTAGCCTATGATGTGATTAAGAACGATATTAGAGAAATTCAGTAAAATTTTTGAAAAAATCGTCTTATTGTCTATATTATTCATTGGATAATTCTACAACTTTACAGAATTGTTAAAGACATTGATATAAGTATTCATTTTTAATTTCAAAAGAATATCTTAAAAAATGGGGATGATATTAACAAAAAACTATTCCAAGGTCATCTTAAGGGTTGGACCGGAAGTTATGATTTAAAAAAATACTTTAATATTTACTGATCCTATATACCAAATTTCAGCAAAAAAGCTCCAATAGTTCTCGAGATATAAGAGTAAGATAAGGGATGATTGGGGTAGATTTTGAAAATTTTGTTATTTTCATGAAATTTTAAGTTGAACTCGCTTGTTTTTGAAGTTTCAGATTTTTCTGATTATTTTTTTAATTTTTTTATGAATATTAAGAAATAGGGGATGATTTCACCCTTATGGATAAGTTTAAGTCGAAAGAGTTAAGTATTTACTATATGTGTACCAAATTTCATTAAAATCGGTTGAGTGGTTTTTGAAATATAAAATTATTAATAAATTTGTAAACTAGCACTCCTAATTGAACAACTTATATAGCAGAGATATAGCTTTTAACTTTCGAGACTCTCCGTAGCTCAGTTGGTAAGACGCTTGCCTTCAAAGCCTGAGGTTCTGGGTTCCAATCCCAGAGCTTCAGGCGCGCTTTTTATTGAGGAAGACATGGTTGTCGTTCAGTGGTTGGGGACAAGTCTTTACACGAGTGGCCATAGTGTAATGACTATAGAACAAGCCGAGTAATGACAACTGTGGTTGGCGCGCCATTTGCTTCCTCACCTTTCCACTTCATTCCTTAATTCCTTCTCTTCCTTAATTCGTTCATTACATTCTCACATCGTTCATTAATACAACATTACACTTACAAAACACCCGACACAAATTCCCTAATTGTACCTCTCCATCAACTTCTACACAGCAGTTACCAAAGAAAATTGAGACTTGGGAACAAAAAAATTCCAGAGTCTAAGACCCGAATTACAGCTCCTAGCCATTAACTTGGTTGGACAGTAGCAGTGCAGGGCCAAGTCTCTAAACAATAGACACCGTAGAAGTTGAATGTGATGTGATTCCCCATAGCGCAAACACGCACACTAACAACACTACACCAAAGACACAATCATTCATTTTGTCTTTTACAATAATTGATGATGTTCATATTATTCTCTTTCATTCCTTCTAAAACTTCAAAAATATACTCTTTCGCTGATGAAAAATCTCGATTTCTTCCGGAATAATCTTTGTAATCATAGACAAAATATCCTAAATAGTTGAATAATAAAATAAAATCATTTCTTTTTATCTCGGTAGTTGAAATATAAACATAAACATTTGTGCTAAAAAATTTATATCTCGGCAGAGTTAGTTCCATAATCTCCATTTATAACAAAAAATCTTTTTGTTTAAATGGAAGAGTATAATGCCAACTGTTACAAGTGTTGTAATAGAGGAGAAATTATCGATAAAAGATATTTAGTTTGTAGAGGTTGTAATTTAATTTTGTACGAAAGACCTAAACCTAAGAAATTTCGAAATAAATTAAACACATTTGAATAATCTGCTTACAAAATTGCAATATGGAGGTAAAAAACAAACAAAATTTGTTACAGAATTTAGAAAACAGAATAAAAATTTTTACTTATCTCTTAGAACCATTGAAAAAATTATTTTCCTTTTCAAAGAATACATTAGGTTTGTAGGTATCGATACACACGTTTATATGAGAAGATTTTACTTGTATTTTTTCATTATCTGGATGCTGAATTTGATTACGATTTTAAGCCTGAAATCTTTGATGATTTTATAGTACATTTGGAGAAATTAAATGAAGAACCTCGTCAAAAGAATGTGGTTTTACTCACATTCTCCCCGACTTCTCGAGTGATTGTTAGCAAATTCCATCATTTCCGTTTATAAGTTTTAATTTATAGTTTATTCGTAGCAGACATTTCAAATAGATTGATTTGAGAAAGTAGAAGCAAACAGCTATAGCTTCGGTTAATTTTTCATTCGTGAGTTACAGATTCGTTTATTGTCCTTTAAACAGTATTTTCCCTTGATTTTCTGTTGGCTCCGAAAGTGGTCTAGAACCGCCATATTACTATCTACTAAGGATGTTATATGCTGTACTGACCCACCTGATGTCCTGCAAAGTATCAGTCGATTGGTTTTATTGCGTCACGGAAAGCGAGGGCTATGTTTGTCTACAATTGCGGTCCCAGTATGTGGAGAATGTTAAATGCTCTACTGACCCACCTGATGTCCTGCAAAGTATCGGTCGATTGGTTTTATTGCCTCACGGAAAGCGAGCGCTAGGTTTGTCTACAAATGCAGTCGCAGTATGTGAAGAATGTTATATGCTGTATACTGACCCACCTGATGTCCTGCAAAGTATCGGTCGATTGGTTTATTGCCTCACGGAAAGCGAGCGCTATGTTTGCCTACAAGTGCGGTCCCAGTATGTGGATAATGTTATATGCTGTATACTGACCCACCTGATGTCCTGCAAAGTATCGGTCGATTGGTTTTATTGCCTCACGGAAAGCGAGCGCTATGTTTGCCTACAAGTGCGGTCCCAGTATGTGGATAATGTTATATGCTGTATACTGACCCACCTGATGTCCTGCAAAGTATCGGTCGATTGGTTTTATTGCCTCACGGAGCTATGTTTGCCTACAAGTGCGGTCCCAGTATGTGGAAAATGTTATATGCTCTACTGACCCACCTAAAGTCCTGCAAAGTATCGGTCGATTGGTTTATTGCCTCACGGAGCTTTGTTTGCCTACAAGTGCGGTCCCAGTATGTGGAGAATGTTATATGCTCTACTACTGACCCACCTGATGTCCTGCAAAGTATCGGTCGATTGGTTTTATTGCCTCACGGAAAGCGAGCGCTATGTTTGCCTACAAGTGCGGTCCCAGTATGTGGATAATGTTATATGCTGTATACTGACCCACCTGATGTCCTGCAAAGTAATCGGTCGATTGGTTTTATTGCCTCACGGAAAGCGAGCGCTATATTTGCCTACAAGTGCGGTCCCAGTATGTGAAGAATGTTATATGCTGTACTGACCCACCTGATGTCCTGCAAAGTATCAGTCGATTGGTTTTATTGCGTCACGGAAAGCGAGGGCTATGTTTGTCTACAATTGCGGTCCCAGTATGTGGAGAATGTTATATGCTCTACTGACCCACCTGATGTCCTGCAAAGTATCGGTCGATTGGTTTATTGCCTCACGGAAAGCGAGCGCTATGTTTGCCTACAAGTGCGGTCCCAGTATGTGGAGAATGTTATATGCTGTACTGACCCACCTGATGTCCTGCAAAGTATCGGTCGATTGGTTTATCGCCTCACGGAAAGCGAGCGCTATGTTTGCCTACAAGTGCGGTCCCAGTATGTGGAGAATGTTATATGCTCTACTGACCCACCTGATGTCCTGCAAAGTATCGGTCGATTGGTTTTTATTGCCTCACGGAAAGCGAGCGCCATGTTTGCCTACAAGTGCGGTCCCAGTATGTGGATAATGTTATATGCTCTACTGACCCACCTGATGTCCTGCAAAGTATCGGTTCGATTGGTTTTATTGCCTCACGGAAAGCGAGCGCCATGTTTGCCTACAAGTGCGGTCCCAGTATGTGGAGAATGTTATATGCTCTACTGACCCACCTGATGTCCTGCAAAGTATCGGTCGATTGGTTTATTGCCTCACGGAAAGCGAGCGCTATGTTTGCCTACAAGTGCATTCCCAGTATGTGGATAATGTTATATGCTCTACTGACCCACCTGATGTCCTGCAAAGTATCGGTCGATTGGTTTATTTCCTCACGGAAAGCGAGCGCTATGTTTGCCTACAAGTGCGGTCCCAGTATGTGGATAATGTTATATGCTGTATACTGACCCACCTGATGTCCTGCAAAGTATCGGTCGATTGGTTTTATTGCCTCACGGAAAGCGAGCGCTATATTTGCCTACAAGTGCGGTCCCAGTATGTGAAGAATGTTATATGCTCTACTGACCCACCTGATGTCCTACAAAGTATCGGTCGATTGGTTTTATTGCCTCACGGAGCTATGTTTGCCTACAAGTGCGGTCCCAGTATGTGGAAAATGTTATATGCTCTACTGACCCACCTGATGTCCTGCAAAGTATCGGTCGATTGGTTTATTGCCTCACGGAGCTTTGTTTGCCTACAAGTGCGGTCCCAGTATGTGGAGAATGTTATATGCTCTACTGACCCACCTGATGTCCTGCAAAGTATCGGTCGATTGGTTTATTGCCTCACGGAAAGCGAGCGCTATGTTTGTCTACAAGTGCGGTCCCAGTATGTGGAGAATGTTATATGCTCTACTGACCCACCTGATGTCCTGCAAAGTATCGGTCGATTGGTTTTATTGCCTCACGGAAAGCGAGCGCCATGTTTGCCTACAAGTGCGGTCCCAGTATGTGGAGAATGTTATATGCTCTACTGACCCACCTGATGTCCTGCAAAGTATCGGTCGATTGGATTTATTGCCTCACGGAAAGCGAGCGCTAGGTTTGTCTACAAATGCAGTCGCAGTATGTGAAGAATGTTATATGCTGTATACTGACCCACCTGATGTCCTGCAAAGTATCGGTCGATTGGTTTTATTGCCTCACGGAAAGCGAGCGCTATGTTTGCCTACAAGTGCGGTCCCAGTATGTGGATAATGTTATATGCTGTATACTGACCCACCTGATGTCCTGCAAAGTATCGGTCGATTGGTTTTATTGCCTCACGGAAAGCGAGCGCTATATTTGCCTACAAGTGCGGTCCCAGTATGTGAAGAATGTTATATGCTGTACTGACCCACCTGATGTCCTGCAAAGTATCAGTCGATTGGTTTTATTGCGTCACGGAAAGCGAGGGCTATGTTTGTCTACAATTGCGGTCCCAGTATGTGGAGAATGTTATATGCTCTACTGACCCACCTGATGTCCTGCAAAGTATCGGTCGATTGGTTTATTGCCTCACGGAAAGCGAGCGCCATGTTTGCCTACAAGTGCGGTCCCAGTATGTGGAGAATGTTATATGCTGTACTGACCCACCTGATGTCCTGCAAAGTATCGGTCGATTGGTTTTATCGCCTCACGGAAAGCGAGCGCTATGTTTGCCTACAAGTGCGGTCCCAGTATGTGGATAATGTTATATGCTGTATACTGACCCACCTGATGTCCTGCAAAGTATCGGTCGATTGGTTTTATTGCCTCACGGAGCTATGTTTGCCTACAAGTGCGGTCCCAGTATGTGGAAAATGTTATATGCTCTACTGACCCACCTGATGTCCTGCAAAGTATCGGTCGATTGGTTTATTGCCTCACGGAAAGCGAGCGCTATGTTTGCCTACAAGTGCATTCCCAGTATGTGGATAATGTTTATATGCTCTACTGACCCACCTGATGTCCTGCAAAGTATCGGTCGATTGGTTTATTGCCTCACGGAAAGCGAGCGCTATGTTTGCCTACAAGTGCGGTCCCAGTATGTGGATAATGTTATATGCTGTATACTGACCCACCTGATGTCCTGCAAAGTATCGGTCGATTGGTTTTATTGCCTCACGGAAAGCGAGCGCTATATTTGCCTACAAGTGCGGTCCCAGTATGTGAAGAATGTTATATGCTCTACTGACCCACCTGATGTCCTACAAAGTATCGGTCGATTGGTTTTATTGCCTCACGGAGCTATGTTTGTCTACAAGTGCGGTCCCAGTATGTGGAAAATGTTATATGCTCTACTGACCCACCTGATGTCCTGCAAAGTATCGGTCGATTGGTTTATTGCCTCACGGAGCTTTGTTTGCCTACAAGTGCGGTCCCAGTATGTGGAGAATGTTATATGCTCTACTGACCCACCTGATGTCCTGCAAAGTATCGGTCGATTGGTTTATTGCCTCACGGAGCTATGTTTGCCTACAAGTGCGCGGTCCCAGTATGTGGAGAATGTTATATGTTCTACTGACCCACCTGATGTCCTGCAAAGTATCGGTCGATTGGTTTTATTGCCTCACGGAGCTATGTTTGCCTACAAGTGCGGTCCCAGTATGTGGATAATGTTATATGCTCCACTGACCCACCTGATGTCCTGCAAAGTATCGGTCGATTGGTTTATTGCCTCACGGAAAGCGAGCGCTATGTTTGTCTACAAGTGCGGTTCCAGTATGTGGAGAATGTTATATGCTCTACTGACCCACCTGATGTCCTGCAAAGTATCGGTCGATTGGTTTTATTGCCTCACGGAAAGCGAGCGGTATGTTTGCCTACAAGTGCGGTGCCAGTATGTGGAGAATGTTATATGCTCTACTGACTGCCTCTGAATGCTTCGCTTCAATGATGCAGCCATTGGATTTGAGCGATCGGTGTATTTGTGATTTTACTCAGCCAAGATTTTTTTCACTGTTAAGCTATATTCACATATTCATAATTATGTACCAGCATAATTTCAGGTCTATGTCTATACAATATGTTAGAGTTCTACGTGTTAATATCTAATATTTTAGGCTGAGCTCATTTATTGTTCTTAATGTATATGCGTTTTTCAGTCTGCAGCTTCCTGAATAGTATATTTATATGATATTAATTTAAGGATTTATACTTGTTTTTTTTATTTCGATACAAGTATAGCCCTGCCAATAGTTTAAATACATATGTTTTAATCATTGTTTTGGGGATAGCAATGTATATATCGATCGAGAGTACATTTCGATATGTTATGTTATGTACTTTAATAAAAGTATAAGATAAGATTTAATATCAACAGACACACTTTTATATGATTATTATTAATACTGTTTTATTTTACAAGTCAACGCCGCGTTTTAGAACATACGTGTATACAGAATAGGACAAAACTTAATTGCACAATAGCATTAAATTCCTACGTTTTATAAGTATGAATGTTGTTCCAATGATTGTATCGACCACCGCATTACTTTTAGACATACTTTTTTAAATTTTTAACAATTTCTATTGGAAAGAATTGAAACCAGAAACTTGCAGATGTCTTTTAGCAAATTAAATTTAGATTGGTTGTGAGTTACTTTCATGTCTTTCAACGAGGTTTTGTAATTTTCAGCAGTTGTTTTTTCACGTGCATAATCACAACAGTTGAATGGTGCAGTGTCGTGATGTGTCGCCATTTTTACAGATAGATTACCCTTGTGAAAATAAACGCACGAAGTCTAAGGAAACTCTCGGATGGTCTTATACTACATTTACACACCTCTTGCTACTGGAAGATTGTAATCCTTTTAATAAATAGTTTTATAGACAAAAATTAATACAATATACGTCTACATTGTAAATTTTTATTTGTTAGACTCTATCAGCAACTACGAGTTGTCTTGTTTTGTATAGGATAATAATATTAGATTAAAACTTCGTCCGGTGAGAGGAAGATGAGGTAAAATGGACAATTTTTAGTAAGAGCTGACTTGGGAAATAATAAACAATACTCTATATTGAATTCATAAAGCAGTGTATAAAGCTTCTAATTGTACAAACACAACATAAATTGCACAATTACAAACTGTAAGGAATCTGACGGCGACTTTACGGGTTTAAGAAGCTTGCTACAACTTGTGTACTAAGAGGTTTACAGCAGAGGAATCTGATTGTGGGTATGAGAGAGAGAGAGAGAGAGAGAGAGAATTCGGGAAGGAGGTTTTTAAATGAGTGGAAGGTATTTTCTTTTTCGTTTTTTTCCTAAAAGTTACGAAAGATACATTTTAGCTTCATACTGTGAAAACCAATGTAACAATACTTTTATCATCGTCAGTCAACTAGATAAGCTTACTGAGAGTTGCCATTTTTATCCAAATAAATAATCCACTTTGTGCTAACACTGATTTAACGCTTATTTCAGTGTCGGGAGGAGCATTTTAAATGTGTCATAAACATTATCGGAGAAATATTCTTTATTCAAACCATTTGATAAGCTTAAAATTCCTACCCCCAGCAAATTTAGCGCGGGCGACAATCGATTTTCTTTTAGAGAAGATTTCGTTAACCTTCTTATGAAAAAGTAGATTATGTTTTTATACATTGCAAACGGCATATGTATGAATACACCACTGCTTGGACTATCGGAAAGTAGCACTGAAAGGACTATTATTAGTAACATTCGAAAGATCAATTAGCATACTCAAGATGGATAATCAGAATCAAAATATCAGTGAGCCCATAGCTCCTAACCTAAAAGAGAGAGAGATTAATTACACTACAAAGTAGGTACTGTTTGCTAAAACAGAATTGTATAAAAGTTTAATTCTGATCTAGGACTAAGGAACTTTGAGACCATAAGATCAATACCATATCGAGGAAAAAGAAAAATATTATGGCGCAAAAGAACTGTGGTGTTCTTGATAAATAAGCCTAACTAAAAATAGCACATAGGCCAAAGCAAAGGTATTTAGGAGTTCCAGAAACGAAGACGTCCCTGAGACTAAATGAATATTATGAAAGTGGAAGCTCAAAACTCAAAATTCTTAGCATACTCATAGAAACTCAGAGCACTGGCATATATAATCTATGGGAATGTAGCATACGGAAACTAGGGAAATTATGAGAGCCAGGAATAAAGAGTTTAGGTATCACAAATGTGGGGACTTGGGATGTTTTGTGATCAGAAATGTTCATGTAGAACGCTAGTTAAAGCAAGTAAATTCCATCTTATCCTGGGAACAAAGGTTTTTCAGAATAATACTGAATTATAAAGGAGTACAATGATCAGACATACTTGAAGAGTCGAGTACCACATTCCCAGACTAACAAAACACTTTGAAATCAAAGAACAAGGATTGAAGGAACAAAATAACTTAGATTGCCCACAATATCTTGTGTGCTCTATAATAAGCACTCTCGCTTTTCAGTTCAAATTAACAAAACTTACTCTCTCAGCTTAACTTGTTGCAAATATTTAAACAAACTGGTAATAAATATTAAGTAACAAATTTAACTTTGGTTAAGCTTTATGACAAAGAGTTGCCATTGCAAGCTATTATCTTAACTGGTAAATAAGCGCGTTTGAAAATAATACCTTTATGAAATCTGTATAGAGTCTTTTATCTTATAAATCCATGACTTTGCTCATATTTTAAAATCATTTTCTTAATATAATATAAACACTTGTAACCAAATAACCTTCATAAACTGATTGGCATTCGGACAAATATGAATAAAAGGCCGATCTTAATGATGAAATATATAACATGTAATAATAAATAAATAAGTATTGTATGAATAATTTAATTTAATGTATCCTCTTTTCTAAACTAATGTAAACACGTGTTTAGTTAACAGTTTTGTTACATCACTTGTCAGTCTGCACTTTCATGAGCAAACAAAAGTCATCAGTCATGAATTCATCGAGTCGAGTCCAAAACAAACCATATTTACAGTTACAACAGAAATAAAATGGTAATTGCGTTTCTCTTCCGTCGGTACACAAACAAAAGCTGCGCGGTTTAGTGACAAAACAAACATGGAACACCGTGGCCTGGTGTCCTGACTGGTTGGATGTTTGTCAGTTAATTGATAGTTTTGCATTCATTGGCCCAATTCATCCAACAAGATCATAAATATTTTACTGTTGACTGGCAGTACTCGGATATTAAGCGGAATTCAGGCTTCGATTGTACGGAATTAATACTCACTGTTCCGTGGAACAAAAGACATTGTTTAGTATAATCAAGTTTATTTTCATTGTTACAATCATGGCTACTCAATTTTGCCTTTCAAGACTAATAGAGTCTAATTTATTTTTTAAAATAGGAAAACAGGTGTTTATTTGGTCAGATACTACTACAAAAGTAATACACTTTTTTGGTGTGGATAATAAATTACTGAATCAACTTATCCATTTATTATGTATCCATAATTACTTTTTTATTACTTATGGCAAGGATTTTAAGGATATATGGCCTGAAAGTTAATAAAAGAAATGCATAATAACGTTTAATGCTTAAGGTGGTGCTTAATTTAACTGTTAAATTCCTTAAAGATGATTAATCTTTACGATGCATGTGCTTGAAAGAGACAGGAAAGAAATATCTACAGCTCTTCCACGAATTATAGGTATTCTAAGTAGGGCATTTAAGTAATTTTTAATCAGGCCCAAATAAAAACGGCTGATGACAAAAATGTAATGTAATATTTTTACAGTATGTAATTTAGTTATAGCTTCAGGATGTAAAACATGTCACACTAGTCATAAACGTATTGTATAATTTTAAAATATATTAGGCCGTTTTTATTTTGGGGCTGATTAAAAAAATGTTCATAATCCCTATAATTTAAAGTGGAACGATCAAAGTTTGTATACTGCTTTTGAAATTAGGGAAGTTATTATTAAGAGATATACATTTAACATGAACATAATATCCAAACCCTAAATCAATTGCACTACTAACGTTAAAAACAGTTTAAGATAAATAAGTAGTAATAAATTCTGGACTAAGCAGAAACTCACATTTACAAGCGTTTTACCTATACAGGATAAAGATAAACCCGAATACTTAGAACTCGGGTCCAATACCTCGGTCGGGCAAGCACATGATTAATTCTAAGCTAAGAGATGGAATCTCTTTGAAAGAGACGCTTACTTTGGTCGGAACATCAAAACAAGGTTACTGAATCTTAAATAGATTTTTCTCCGACGATTTAATTCTGTGTATTATTGCAATGCCACACACTCTATCTTACATAGTTGGTCAGCTGTTTTCATGTAATATTATGCTATTGTTTTTTAAGAGCATTGTGAATAGTTTGTTTCTTTTTTATTTGCGTGTGTGTAACACATTGATTACTGTAAATGGAACAAAAATGATAGTAATATTTTTTTAGGTTATAATAATTGTTTAGTATTTTAATAAAGAACCTTAAAAAGGTTATTCGTAAAAATCCACTACATTGTTGTATGTACTTGCAATGCATGGATTTAACCTGTTTTTACGTTTGGTGCTGTAACTCAGTTATTTGTTATTCACTCTTTTTAAACAAAACTTGTTGAATTGGTAATAAAATATGCTAAAAAAAGTTATCCTGGTGAATTTGTTGTCAAAGTAGCCGTTTCAAAGCTAATACAATTTGAAAATTTTTGAACGGCCGCCATTTTAAAATGCAATGAGATATTTGTTTTATTTTTTTCACTGAAAAGGACCAACACTAGGTTAACATAACTGTTAAGTTTGAATTCTGTATCTTAAGTGGTTTTTGAGTAGTAATTATTTTCCCAAAAAACACATACAGACAGACAGACGCTAAAAGAAGCGAAATAGGGCACCAGTTATAATGCATTATTTGTTAGTTTTGGCCTGCTGAACAATGTGGCAAAGTTTGTTCGAATGGTTGCTGGACACCCTGTATAATGGGTAGTTCTATATTTTAAACAAGACTATAAATACGCGTCACGCTTTACTTTGCAGAGTTCTATTTTTGTTGTGCTATTTTATTATATAAGGTCATCTGTACCTATGTTGTTTATTTTATCTGGCAGTACTTGTCCTCTATAATTTCCCTGACAATACCTTCCAGCTTAAGCGGGTGGGTTTATTTTCTGAGGAACATTGCAAAGGTTCAACACTTTTTATAATATTTCAATAACCGCTTAAGCAAATGTTAAAATTGAATTGCATGAAGGGAACATTGTAGAGTTGCTTACTTAATTTATTTAAATGGGATAGTTAGTTACTATTGATAGATTTTTGTTAGAGATCATGAAATAATGAAGACAATAATTGAAGTTTATAATCTGTCGTTTAATGATCCTGATAAACACACGTTTCAATCGCATGTCAGTCACAGAATTTTGATAGTAATTCAAGGACATTTGGTATGAAGGTATATAATAAAAGTAAATTATTTTGTCTTATAGGAATATATGTTTAGAAATTCACTTTCTGGGAGTCATAGTTCTCAGGAAAACATTGTTTCACTGCGTATAAAATAAATTCACTTGTATCAAACCTTTTCATGTGGGGGCACTTTGATGTATTTTGTATTTTTGTGAGACAAAAATAAAAGAAATTTGCGTGGTGTTTTAAAAAATTGTGCTTTAATTTGGCAGAGTGAACTGAAATGGAGGTTTTTGGCAAGGGCGGGTAAGTTTCCTCCACACTAATTTTATAAAAATGAATTGTTCAGATAATTTTTGGGAAATATTGGATGATGAATAATGAGGTCTGGGGGATGATGAATTTAGGCTTTGATAGGAGGCTGTAACTACCAAGAAGAACATTGCCGAGTACACGATCATGTGTTAAAAAAAGCTCAATGTAAACTACTTGAAACTGACGCCCTACTAAAATTTCCTAGTTTTAGATTTAGAAGCATATAAAAATGATAATATCATTTAAAATTTTGTGTCTGGATTATTCATTTGGGTATGAAAAGGGTATGGCCGAGCTTGAGCTCAAGTTGAAAACCCCGGATGAAAGGTCAAAACTGGAAACAGCTAACAGAAGAGAATTAATATAAATTAATTATTGTTTAAAGTAACAATTTTTTAAATATAATTTTTATGGGCATAAGCCAATAGTATATAAACATCCTTCGGATATTCGCATCTATTTCGCATGCAAAGCGAGATCAAATGATAGTTATATCTGTATCTCTCTCAGTCTGTGGAATACCGTTTTATAGAAAGATTCTAAAACTTAAAATTTCTTACAAAGATGCTCTTTATCCAAAAAAGAATCATATTGTTTTTTGGACAGGGCACCTTATTTTTTAAAGGTCAAAGAGTGCACCCGGCTGTCGGATAACTCTTCTTTAAGTTTTATCAGATCCTACCCCGTTGCATCCATTTATTGGCGTCTTCGACATCAGTCACTTCAGTGCCGATCTAATAACATGTAATATTAAATGGATTACCTGAATAAGTAATACAAGAGTGTGGCACTAATTTACACTTCAAACAAGAGATTCTACATTGCCATCACCACATTATCACGATTGTGGAAAGTTACGATAAAAACATATGAGGTCTCATGATTAGAAAAGTAATTCTCAAAACACGAGTTGAAATCCTTTTTTTAAAGTTGATTGTTACACTGATGTGTTTTATTACTGGCGCCACTGTTAAAAGCTTCATTCCAAACTATTGTGAATGTACTTTAGGTAATAATACATATTTATTTTAATACTACTGATAGAAAATAACAATTTTTTTGGATCAGAGTTATACATAACATTTTTTATTAATCAGATTACCCATTTCGCCTCTATCACATTTACGATTACATTTTGCCAAATACTTCAATTCAATTCAATGTTATTTATTGTAATCAAGATCTTCTAATAGGCAAGAATTAATCAAAATCAGAAGTTTTAACGCAATACAAATTGGTAAATTCTGACAAAGTTAACATTAAATGAACAAATATGTTTTTTATAGTCAGTATTTAACTAACTTTCATGCCTAATTTACCCATAATTGGCCAAGGTCTATTCTCAAACATGCGTACAGTGTATATATGCGTACAAACACCAAGTACGCACGTACAGTACGTACAGACATAGTTAATTTTACCAAGATTAAATCCAATCCAGATTCTGTTGCTCGTTATACAGGGTGTCAATTAAGTCTGGAACCTCTTTTTTAATTCTTGAACCATAATAGAAAGAAATACCAAAGTACACACGTGCTTACTGGTGATAGTAACGCACACACATCTGCCCAATTACCGACCGGATAATCCCTTTAGGGGACGGTCCACAAGGAGTCAGACAAAATTCTTAAATAGCAGCATAGGTCAAGTTTGGTATCAAATTAAAGATCTTACTTAGCAGAGTACAATGCCGCAAACCGGACTTCAAAAGGTGGATTCATTCAGTAGTTATAGCTATTTGAATATTAAAACAATTGAACAATGTAAATTTTTAAGTATTACAAGTAAACACCAATTTTTAAGTACCTGTGATCAAAGTAAGTGTTCAAAATGTTTCACGTGTGTTTAAGAATTTTGTCTGACTCCTTGTGGACCGTCCCCCAAAGGGATTATCTGGTCGGTAATTGGGCAGATATGTGCGTTACTATCACCAGTAAGCACGTGTGAACTTTAGTATTTTTTTATATTGTGGTTTAAAAATTAAAAAAGAGGTTCCAGACTTAATTGACACCCTGTATATACGTAATAACAATCACATTTAATATCCGGGTTCAACTCTCCTTAGTTCATAAAAACAGAGTCCTTGGGAGTTAATACCAATGTCCTGAGGGTTCAAGATGGGAAAGGAGCGTGCCCAAATGTTGACCCTGACCTCTGCCCCGTAGCGGCGCGCGTTGGTAAGTCTAATAAAGAGCATGCAAACTGTGGACGGTTGAATCACTAAAATCTGACTTTTACGCGCATCTTATAGAGAATCACAAAAAAACCCAAAAGTTACTATTTGAGTTTTTCATATGTATATATTTGGATATTTTTTGTAAGTTATATCTCGTATGGTTGGTAACACTATATAATATATTCGTGTTTCGTGGATTCAACACAGATAATCCTAATAATATTATAAATGCGAAAGTGTCTTTTTTGTTCGTTTTCCGTTCACGCATAAACTATTCAACCAATTGTACTGAAATTGTACATGGACATTCTTAGGATACATGTGATGAATATAGGGCTCTCTTTTCGAAAATATCTCCGAGCTACGCCTCACTGGGCTTATTCACGGCGAAAAATTCGATCTTGGTCTCTTGATAAAAGTGTAAATTATTAATTAAGGGATTAAACTTATTTGTAGGAGAAAAAAAACCATAATGATATTGTTAATGTATTTTTTTACTGTACATTTTTGCCAAATATTAAGATTTGGATCTAAATGACTGTTATAAAATACATTGAGAGCTGCGTTTCATTTATAGTTTTAATATTTTGACTATACGCTGAGAACCTCATTGTGGGCCATGTTTAGTCACAGTATATTTTTCTCTAAATCAGTTATTTATTATTCGATTTAAATAATGTTGGTGTCATTAGAATTGTGATAATATCCTCTAAAACTGATATCTGTATAATTCTTATTGAGAAAAACTTCTGTTTTTTAAGATATTCAAAGTTTAAAAGTTTTAATGGCCACCATTTTGAAAATTTCATAATATTTTTTCAGTAATGGGTCTTGTTATATAACATATTAAACAAATTTGATATAATTTAACTTATGATTTTTTAATATATTAATTATTATTATAAAAAACACATACAGACAGACAGATATGAAAATAACCATCACAGACCCATGTCCATTTGGTGAAATACGTTTGTCTTAACCTGTGCAAAACACGGTACACCTTGTCCAGAGAGTTACGGGACACCGTATGTATAATGAATACTGAGTTCGATGATGGTGTATTTCGCTGCATCGGATTTGGCTGAGCGTTAGCGAATAATTTTACAATGGTCTTAAGGGTAACCATGATGGAAACAAGATATTCTGTGTTTGTTTTGATTAATGTAATATGACTCCCATGCATTTAAATATCTTGGAGTGTTAACATGTTTTAATAGTTTTAGGTTTTTCTGTGATATAATCAAACAAACACAGAAGATTTATTAACTCAAGAAGATGGAGCAATACAAAATTCAATAATACTAAAACGAAGATTACAAAAATAACATTCAAAATTTATACAGTATAATACCAGTAATAATTTAATTGTATTTACACACTACGCCACACAGGACAAATTAATATTAAATCACATATGTTTAACTATTATTAAAATAAAAATTTACTTTTTGTATTTACTTTTGTGATGTGTCTGAAGAAGATATCCTTGATATCGAAAGGCCTCACAAAATAATAAAAGTGTTAAATATTGGTTTTATGTTTTTAATGTAAGTAAAATCGTAGGCAATGATGAGTTCTTCGATGGTGCACATCTAGCCATGAAATTTGGTTGATCGCCAGTAGACTGACACAATTTTTCTATTGTTTGCCGAGAGTACTAAAAACATTCTTTCTCATACTGATTGTCTGTCACTATATCTGTTTAATGAGCTTCAGATTTTAACTTATGCATTGAATCTCAGCGAAGCTTACTCGACGCATCCACACGACCTAGGTAATCCTACCTTGTTATAATAAAGCTGGATTTGGTATTATTTCCACCTTTAGAAATATAAGTCAGGAGAAACTTTTTCTTTTGTAACAATTCATTGTGTAACATTCATAACGAACAATTTAAAAACGTAGAATGAAAACATAAAGAGGCTATTTAAATCTTCCGGTAACAGTCAATTTGGACTTCAAACAAAAAATCCATGACAATGAATTAAGAACTGCGGTCTTTGAAGGAAACTAATACAAGGTAATTAAAAGGTCCGACTTCTTTGCTACAACACAACTTTACTTTCAAACAGTTAAAACAGTTTTAATTGCCCTGCAGCTATTTGAAATAAATTCGCTTCGAGTTGTTTTTTGTGGTTTTAAAGAACCCGCCCACCGAATTCGGTTGGTTAAACCAACCTCTCAATTTAAATAGGAATACATACAGAGAGGTTTTATATAAAAACCATTCTAAGACAAACAAAAAAATTACGGACCACCCCCATCCTATGGTATTAGTTTGTTCTACTCACGAGAAATTATTTGAGAAATAGTTTCTATTTTAAGTAGATCTGTTTATTGTGTAAAACCTTACTTAAAGTTCTTGATTTACTATAAAATAATATGAAGTTACGAAGAAATTATTCCTAACCATTCTGTCAAAATTAACGCTTTTCTTCGCATGAAGAACTAACCTCACCTCACTATTTTGAATACGAAAATCATATTATGTCTTTTTACCTGTGTGAAATTTTTCCTATCGAGATATTTTGTTTCAGCCTACAAAAACACAATTTCATTAACAAGTACTAATTTGTAACCCTTTGATAAAATACTTTTTAAATGAAAAGTTGACATTTAAAATAAGATATTCCCAGATTGTTTTGTAATATCGATGCATTTTTACTGTATAATATAATGCTATTTATATAAATTCAATTAACTTGAGGAGATCGCATGTTGTGATTGCAATTTATGCAAACATTTGACAACACTATTTGTTTTTTCGTCCTTTAGGACATGTTAAATAATAAATGTTATACATATATTTGGCTTAACTTCCCAAAAACTTGTTAAACAAGAAAAATATGTAGCCTTGTTTTCAGTTCATGTAACAAATATCTGAAATAAAAATAAACATCAAATGATAATAATATGCAAAGTAAAAATGTTTCTTTGTAATGGCTTCATTAGTACATTAATTAATAAATTACAGAGTTGTCATTACTGACAGTGCTTATATAAACATGTTAACATAACTTTGTTGTAACTATATAAAAAGAGGAAAATTAGAAAATTTTTTAGATCATTTCACAGGATTAGCATTTTGAACACAATTTAGAGGCATCTTATAACGAGGCTAAAGAAACATGTTTGAAGATAAGTTTATGAATTTTTTAAAGTATGTAGGTGGATGATCACTAAAGTAATATGTTTCATCAAACAAAATTATCCATGAACATTTTTAATATTTAATGTTTTTAATTACATATAATTTAAAAAGTATTAATTCACGGGATATTCTTTTCAATCTACAATAAGTGTCCAAAGTTAGAACAGAACAATTGCTATATCAGTCAATCACTAAGAACTGTTACGGGGGGTTCCAACTTCAAGCTCATTTTTTTCAAACTATCAAATCGTCAATTCGTTTATTTCATTAAATCTTGTTATGAATTTTCAATAGTTAATAGACTTATTACATTTTAAAATGTGTTTTTTCAATGCAACTCCTAAAATCATCGAACAAAAAGTACCATAGTTCTTATGACCATCATCGAATTTCACAAACAAAACTAACCCTTGTAACTAGTATAGCCACTATATTGAAAACTATTACTTTTGAAGCTAAAAATAGTTTTACCCCATAAGAGATATATTTTGCAGGTCAAGCTCATAAAAAAGGCTGATCTTATTCTCAAAACTAGAATATGATTCCTGTAAATGTATAAAGGGTTTATAAACACGTTGTATAACGTGTTTAAATGTCCGTACACATATTTGGGATAGTGTTTGTGTTATAAACGCTACTGAGAAAAGAAAATTTATAAAAGAAAAAACTGATAGAAAAGTACGATTAATCATAGAAACAAAACCTCCTTTAATTACATTTGATTATTGATAACGGATTATTTCAAAGGATAAGAAGATTTTGCACATTTTATCCTAGTTTCACGTCACAACTAAAAAAGATTAGAGGTTTCAATTCGCGAAACGTTGTGTTTCCTATGGTGTACTCCTCCTACTTTGTAAAACACGTTGATGACAAATGTCCGAATCCTGTTATCCTTAAAGAATATCATTACCTCACCGTTTAGTATTTAATGGAAAGCGCGGTTTGTACACAGCAAATACTTTAAAAGCTTACAATTTATTGTAATAGAATTACTAAGCTACACGAAAAAGATTTTCAATCGCAAACGTCACAGTAATTCAGTTAAACATTAAGTGACAACACAACAGCTGCGTAATGTAGCACGTATATCCCGACACATTACCGAGCTGTCACCGTTACACAAATTGCGTTACTCCAAAAGCGGCCGAGAACTATTGTGGTTGTTGGAGTAATAGTATTAAACAACGCTTAGGGCTATAGTAATTATATTACCAACGTTTGATTTCAAAAGTCCATCAGCGTTGGATTATCAAAACATTATTTACTAGGTGACCTAAAACGACCCATCAGCTTCTTTAAAGTGAATAAGATATTGTACCGTAGTTATAATGATTCTGCTGAATCGCGGTAGGAAGTAGGCCCTATGTTAACCAGACGCGGTGCGTGGACATTATTTTGTTGGTTTGACCTCTCCAGCTGTTAGAGATGTCAACGGTGATAGATTCCCGAGCCGGTTGGTTTGAAGAGGGAGGGGTAGTCTTTAAGTCGAGTGCAAAAGCGTCTACACGTGCAGTTCAGAAGCCATAGTACTTCCTCTATTCCTATACTTTTGGGATATAGAGTTAACTTTTTACCCGGTGTGTTTTAAGTCAAGTTTTAAATTTCTTTTTTTCCTTTAGTGCGTAATAGTTTTTCAGCCTCCATAGTCTTCAAAGTAGTAAGTCCCGTACCAGAGCGTTTAGTTTAACATCTTTTGTTTTATACTGTTGTGTTAAAATTTCTAAATTTTTGCCCATATAACAGAGTCTGATAATTAATAATTCAACTTTTGAAGTATTGTAAACTAGATTTTGATCCTAAAGTTTACATCAAGCATTGTGTAATTTTGATTTTGAATATTTTGAGAAGAGAACTTTTTATTTTATTTTTGTTAATTTAAACCTTTTTGGTGAAGAATACCTTTTTAGTTTCATTTTTAATTTTGATCAGACTCTAAATTAGATTTGACCGATTGAGAGAAAGTTTGAAGAAAAGCAAATCAAGATTTTTGTAAAACTTTGTTAAATTTTGAGTGAAATTTAAATTCGGAAGAAATTAAGTATTTCCGAAAATTTGTTCTGATTTATAGAAAATTAGCTCCAGACTTTATAAATAATATGTACTATAATAACGGTACAATATTTTGAATAAATATACAATTTTATAAGGGTTATAAACGTGAATCATAAATACCCATCAGTTGTATTAGTAATAGTGACAAACTATACCTATTATATATACAGTGCAAAACATACACTCGAAAATACTGATCTTCTTAAAGATTAAAAGAAAATGTCAAATAAACATCTAACACGTAGGTTCTTTAGTAAAATATCAAAGAAACGTATGATTCCGTACCTAAATGAGATTAAAAAGAAAAAATTTACAACAGTGATACTTTTGTAAGATGGGATTTTGCTGGATCTTTATTATGTTTTCTCGAACAATCTTACGATACTGTCAACAATATCAGGAAATTGGAAAAAACTAACAAAGAATCAAAATTATTATCTAAACTTCCTTTTAACTGAAAAATTTATTCAGTTTAAGTTCCAATTACTACGTTTTTAACGGCGTAAATAAACCATTTTTGTTGCCAAGATACAAATACTATTGCAAACTTTAAAAATTTATCATATTATAAAAAAATATTTATAATATTTGTATTCAATGACGAATATCACATCTCCATACGAGTAGACCTAGCGCAGGATGAGCCGTAACATGGGCTCTTATGGAGTTATTCTGGACCAATGAGAGAGCAGCAATGGCGGCTAGGCCACGCCCCCTGCACCCCTCCCCACAACCACCATCGCCTCTGGATCAATGAGAGGGCAGCAATGGCGGCGTAGGCCTTGCCCCTAGCCCCCACCCCACCCACCCCATCCTACACCCCCTGTCACCTCCTGGTCCCTCCCCTAGCCAATGGGAAATTGTCTCTTATGGGAGGTACATTTCGGTGTTTCCTAACCACAGACTTCCTGTTTTTCCGACGACTTATCTCAACCTAGACTTCCTGTTTGTCACACACCTCTGACTTTCTGTACTGCTTAACCACCCGTCCACAGGTCCCGTGTCGGACGCCTATTGACACTCACCTTTTTGAGATTCTTAACACCCGCAACCCGCGTAATCTGATGGCTCCTACCGGAGTCCGACACTGTCCTACTGCCTCCGTACTCGGAGCCTGGCGTAACGCCCATACCTGGATTTTGACCGCCTAACCTTTACCGGCCATGCACGGACATATTTCGTCACCCATCTTTTCGAGTACCGGAGTGCATGAAAAACCGCACCCACATTTCTAACGGCCCCTGCCCAAACATTTCAAATGCCTCCAATACTCTTAACCACATATATTGCCCACACTGTTATTTCTAACAATTCACTCCAGGACCTAGCCACCCATCTATACCCCCGTCTCTTACAGATCCACACCTGAACAGTCCCTCACAGGGTGTCCAACTTATACCCAAATCAGTACTCTGGACCGCCTACCTTTTATCGGATGAATGATGAAATTTTTAATCGTGTGCTTTCACCCTGCCGAGACCCTACACTTTTTCGATTGCCTCCAGTACTCCTACCCGAGCGTGTCGCTCTTACCCGAATTTTTGACCAATTTACAGTCCAATGTACCACATAGGCCTGTGCAATCGCCCGTTCTCCTGAACATGCTAAGACCTACTTTTCTAACGGATCCTGCAGAGGCTTCACACTATCCTATTACCTCTCATACCTCGACTCTTAACCACGGATATTGCACATACTATGATTTCTAACTCCTCCGTGTGTATACGCCTACAGCCTCCCCACCTCTCTCGTGTACCCAAGCGTCTTCAGCCCTCATCCGTACCCTGCCGAGAACCTACACTTTTCGACTGCCCTCCAGTACTCCTAGCCGAGCGTATCGCTCATACCCGGATTTTTACCATGTTTACAGTCCAATGTATCACATAGGCGTGCAATCGCCCGTCTCCCGGACCCTGCACCTGTATTTCTAATGGTCGTTACAGAAAACCTCACACTATCCTATTACTCTCTCATACCTCGACTCTTAACCACGGATATTGCACATACTATGATTTTTCTAACTCCTCCGTGTGTATACGCCTACAACCTCCCACCTCTCTCGTGTACCCAAGCGTCTTCGGGCCCTCATTTGCACCCTGCTGAGGCCCCACACTTTCCACTCCTAGTCAGGCATAAAGCCTATACACAGATTTTTACCATTTTTACCGACCAATGTACCACATAGGCCTGCAATAGCCCGTCTCCTGGACATGCTAAGACCTACTTTTCTAACTCCCCGACCTTTACCGCGTGTATGCGCCTATAGCCTCCCATCTCTCTCGTGTACCCAAGCGTCTTCAGGCCCTCACCATCACACTGACGGGACAACAACACTTTCCAACTGCCTCCCGTACTCCTACCCAGGGTATCACCCATACCCAATTTAGACCACCTACACATTACCGACTAGTATCCACAAAGTCCAACAGGCATCCATATAATATGTCGTACACTACGTCTCTTAGCCCTTACACATACTCCACGACTCCACACTCTAAAGTGTTTACTACGCGTAGCGTCACATTCGAAAATTGTCTTCCCATCATTAATACCATGTACTGGTTTCCCACACATTATAGTTAACACCTTTACCGTATTAATCTCCATATACGAGTATTTACCGAGCATATCGCACAATCTTAGTTAGCCTTACCTTCGTAGGGTTCAAACTTGCATTTCGTTCAATTTCTAACATACTGAGGTCCCCCATAAAAAAAAACCAGGCCTAACACGGCACTCTCATTTTACTGACAAATATTCATACATTACCTGAAAGTGTAATGCAAATATTTACCGAGTACTTTCCCAACAGGATATTCTCATCCCGAGGTCCTAGTCTCAAGCTAACAGCTTATAACACGAGGGCGTACCTTCTGAGCGACTACTATATTGCCGATCAATGCCCGTGCATATGTTTCAATACCTGGACACCTAATGTCTACGAAGTACTTCATATACTCTTATCCCACGCAACCCATCACGGGACCCTAATTTCTGTTACCTTTCACTTGGATGTCTATCACTTCATTCCGGGACCCAACTCTCAACGCAGCGTAAAAAGAACCGTATTTCATTATTAACAAAGC
Organism: Homalodisca vitripennis; assembly: GCF_021130785.1. Classification (NCBI taxonomy): domain Eukaryota; kingdom Metazoa; phylum Arthropoda; class Insecta; order Hemiptera; family Cicadellidae; genus Homalodisca; species Homalodisca vitripennis. The sequence goes on along the minus strand of NW_025780553.1, from coordinate 2,041 downwards.
ACCATACATATATTTCAACTACTGCTTAGACCATTTAGTTTCCATATTAATCAAGTATTTTGTTTTCACTTAACCCAACGCTCCCTTTACGGCACTCCAACTTTTTACCACATTAAATCCACCATCACTTTCTAACGGCCAGGCTCTCATTTTCATAATATCAAGCGAGCGTAGCTTAATACGGAATACCATCCCATACAATTTAAGCTTTACCGTGTGTAATTATATATGTCGCTTATACTTGGACATCTAAAGACCCATCTATACCTCACTCTTGGTTTCCTAGCTGTTTCCCTTACTTTAATTTATTTATAAAGAGACGCATACAGAGGTATTAAGTCCAATCATCTCGAGACCGAGCGTTATATTAATGTATATATTATAATCTATACTAGCACTTTATGAAATCTCGACCACAGTGGACTTACCCATTGCACCGGCTCATGACACTGCTCGTAACGGACAGTTTTGCGGGTTTGCGGTTACCTGCATCCTCGGACTCTGATAATTCATTCTCTACAACAATATTAAAACTAATAACTATTATAACATCTTCAGTACAGCACGGGATATCTGCCATCCTGAATACAGTCGGAATAATACATAGGTACTGCATTCGGTGTGTAATAAGTTTTAAGTTTTCTACCAAAAGTGTGATGTAAAGAGCTTTAACTTATTTATAGTCTATTTTCAAAAACGTTAGCCACCGCTTTTCGTATACTTGGAATTTAGTTAATCATACCGGATGGCGATGATTGAGGTTTGCGTTTACATGTAAAAACCCAGGCGAGTAACGGTACAGCTGCAACCGCAATTTTAAGAGACCATCATTGGTCGGAATAAACGCGTCTCTGATTGGTCTAAAATAGCCTCCAAGCACTCTGATTGGTCGGTGTTCTACAACAGTCGGCAGAGATTTCCCTGTCTCGTCAGTCTGGAGGTGGACGTCAAAGAGGTAAGACCTATGTCGCCTCCGTTCCTTGATATTGCGACAACATTGTGTATGCAGAGTCGATATCAAGACAAGAAATTTTTATAAAAGTAAATTAGCTTATAGGAGTTTTATTACATTTTTCAATTTATTAAGTGCTTTTACTTTATTTAGCGATCACAGACATTAAACTCCTTTACACTGTGTGTGTTCTTAAAGTGTTTATACTATTGCTTCACAATACAGTGTTATTGTGTTTTTATGAAAGGTGAACAAGTTAATTCGTTGTGTGTTACTGTGTTTGTATCGTGAGTGACAAACCCAACATAGATTTCGTTCATTTATTTATGTGTCGTATTTATAATCAAGTTTTGTGTAATTTATTTCGGGTTATTACATCATACCACAGTTGTACTGTAAAAAGTTTTACTGCGCATGCGCAGTTCCTACACTTATTTAAGTGCGTAACGTTGTCATTCTTGTCATTCTTAGACGTGACGTTGAACAGTCAACACCTATTCCAAAAGCTTGTATCAAAGCTGCTTGCTGTATTATTTTTAGAGCTAATTAACATACAACATGGATCCCGTAAAAGTTTTGCATGACCGGTGAAACCTACTGTAGAAGGTTTAGAACATATGGGTCAGGAAACAGTTTTCAAGTTTAACCCAGTACCCAAAGGAGTTGTCCGAACTTGATTGGATTAAAAAGGGTTTTGGGAGTATTGTCGAAAAGGCGAAAGCCGGTACTACCGAATATGACTACCTAGGCTTCACTTTAGATTCTCTGAATTTCAGAACCAAAGATTCCGGATATATCGCTTATTATAGACCTGCAAATAAAGTTTCACGGGGATATAATTTGGGATATATTTGGAAAACTTATCCAAAGTAATTCGGATTCGATAAAGTCCATGGACACATTTAGAGTTAAGTGCACCCGCACCAATATTCCAGTAGGCAGTGGTAGCCTCAGAAGACCTGGTTTGTATAATAAACTTTGAAGAAGAATGTAAAAGCACGTAGAGGTATCGTAGTCATTAAGAATAGCGATAGTCTGTGTCTCCCCCGAGCTATAGTGGTAGCAAAAGCCTATGCCAAAAAAAAATCC